>NC_065920.1:32111442-32323258 GCF_024586455.1 Bactrocera neohumeralis
TTATATGTATAAATATGTTTAATGTTACAAGCTAGTCCAAAAAGAATAAAAACTGGCAAAACGGAAGATTCCTGTGCAATGGGCTGAAAATCCCACATGTCTTTAATACCTGTGCGATGCTGTTAAAAAACTAAAAAGTATTAATCAAAAGTTGTGCAATTTTTCTCTATGAAAATCTACTACTATTTATTACAAAGTTGTGAGGCAACCAGTTTTAGCACCGTTACGCGCCGCTAGTTTCAGGTTTCTTGCGCCATGCTCTTCACACTACAAGGCTTTATTGTTTGGTAAACTGACTCTGTGCTAAATGGTTGCGGCATTTTGTTTTTTACTTTTTATTTCTTAGAAAGGCGCATGAAATAAACTGGAGTAGAAAAAATTCCTAAAATACAAATTGCATGCAAAACTACTCCATTAAAAATTGTGCGAAAAAGAGCGCTCAAAACAAACGTTAAAAATGTGATTGTTGGCGTTTTTATGTGGTATTTGCTGTTTTCGTTCCCCTCCTCTCTCCCTCTGCAAATGTTTTATTTGTTTTACTTTTAAATTTTATTGCTGGTTTTCGCATCTAATGCTCATTTTTGCTGTCACTGCCACAATACGCTGAGATATACGGCCGCTAAACTTGGTTGCCTAAACTACTCGTACAACTCTTTGCTCGCACACATGTATGTACGTAGGAGTGTATGTATGCGTCTGTATAGAATATGTAAGAGATTCTATGCTGGTGAAAGTCAAATTCGTTTCAAACTGGCATTGGTCCGGTATTGGTCTAAGCAGTGCTTTAAGCTATTTTTGCACAAACCGATGGTGTATTTTTTTGTAATAATCTCGAATAAATATTGACCAGCATGATAACACATCGTTCGCCTAAAAGAATATACAATTTTTAAAACAGTATTAATCTAGTATCTAGCGGTGGCTTGAAACTAAATGGTCCAACAACTTTCGTTTTCCCAATTATTTCTGCTATGCTGGCTGCTGATGAGTTTAGTTTTGAACTTCAGAAAGCATACAACGGCGTACATTTACATTACGGCGATTATAGTCTGATATTGTTTAACGTGATTTCTAAAGTCATAATTGACAATTTTTACAATAGATAAAAGTATGGAAAATAGTTTGTATTTCTAACTAAATTTCGTGTGCGGAATCGTTACGCATGTTAGAAAAGGCTTACGGTGACTCAGTTTTAGAAAACCCATAAGCTTACCAGTGGTACAGATCCTTTAAAAACTGTTGAGAGGTCGACATGCCTCGTTCTGGACGACCTTCGACCCCTTCAACTGATGGGAATATTAAAAAAGTGAAGGATATGGTGCTTGAAAATCATCAGAAAAGCATTAGAGAGATGTCAAGGGAGCTCTTCATCTGGTGTATATTTTAGGTATGCAATGAGTTCTTGCTCGACTCGTCCCGATAAAACTGAATTTTCTTCAAAAAGAGTACCGTAAACAGGTGTCTTTGGACATGCTTGATCGTGTGAATTCCAAACACAATTCATGCAGCGCATTATAACTGCCAATGAGACATGAGTTTATGAGTTTGAAATCCAAACATGTAAACAATCATTGAAATGGAACCCGTTCCAGTCGATCGAAAAGATAAAACAAAATTCGCTGAAGGAGCTGTAGGCCATCCCAAAAAGTGGTTTGAAAAGTGTTTCGAGGACTCGAAAAAGCGTAGGCATAGATGTATTATATCTAGTGGGGATTACTTTGAAGCTGACAAAATTAATATATATGAATAATTAATTATTTTGCGTTTTATTTGTAATTTCCGTGTAATTTTTTGGCTAAAATATTTTTTAACCCTTTAGTTTCAATAACTTCATTTGACCAAATCTGTATTTCATCGATTTAATCAACCAAAAACGTTTCATAATTGGCAACCCTAACAACACGTATTTTATCTTAACCATCTTTAAATAATACATACTATGTATATTAGGGTGATTCAAAAAAATTTTTTTTTTCATAATTACTTTTTTCATTGAGTAAAATTCATAAGAAATAAAAAATTTTCCCAAAAATAATCAAACTTCAACCGTTAATACCTTTTAAACGGTTGGGTTTATTGTGGAGTCCTTTTTTATAGAGCATTCAATTTCCTACAAAATCTAAGGAACAAGATATTTTTTCAAGTATTTGGAAGCGAGATATACATTTTTCTATCTGATAATAGGGGAAAAAAAAACTGTATGTAGGAGGACCTTCCCGTTACAATTAAGAACTCATGCTTGGAGAGGCTTTCTGAAAGGTGTATAGGAACCTATTTTTCCGAGTACCAAACGAAAAAAATTTTAAAACTAGGCAAACCATATCTATTAATTTGTGTTAACTGCTTGGACATATTATTGTAGTGTTATTGTTATTGTGGTGCTACTTTTACCTACAAGTTTATTAGACCTTTTTTTTTGGTTTCGAAGGACGAATCTTCCAATGATGCCGTCAGCCCAAACAGTATAAAATAACTATGCTGAACTTGCGGAACCTAGTACGCCTAGGTACTAAACACTTTACTCTGGCCACTGTAGCTTGCATTTGGACCTGCGGAACCGCCGTTAAGCACTACTTCGCTGGGCCAAGTTGGGCGATAAGTGTCGGTTCGCACTCTCCCTCCAGGGTTATTCATGCGGCCTTATACTTCTTCGCTGCCACTCTTTCCTTCTTAGTTCTTGGAGCGCTATTGTGGCCCACTCTTTCATTTTAGAACACATCAGCAGTGATAGCAGCAAGTGACTCACTATGTTATCAGGCGGAATACTTTCGTATGTTAGTTCTTCTGTGGTAGTTCTCTCCACTACATACCTCGAGCAGGAGAAAAAGATATGCTCTGTGTTTTCTGCTGCATTTCTGCAGAAGGAACAGTGTGTTTCGGCATCGTTGCCAAATTTATGTAGGTATTTCCTGAAATAGCGAAGGGCCGACAAGAACTGCGTTGAATAGAAGTCCGTCTCACGTGTTGTCTGCCAATCCAGGCTGGTATTAGCCTATATGTTCATCTTCCTTTATCTGCCCTGTGATGTACATTGCTTTTGTTACTTATCGAGACTTGTCTTTCTCTCCTTTTTGCGCTCGTCGGCTGTTAGGCGCCTATTCATGACTTTTACGATAAACTCTTTACTAGACTAAGAATTTTCCAAACGTAATAGATGACTACCCTTTCAAATAAAACTCCATCTGAGAAATTTGAAGGAGGCTTACATTACCACCCAGTACTTGATATTATAATATACATATTCATTATTTTATGAGACTTTAAATATTTATATCATAAACAGAGTATATTAAGTTCCCCACGATATTCGTAACACTCAGCAGAAAACATCGCAGACATTATAAAAAAAAATATTTAAAAAATCAGCAAGATGAGCTGAGTCGATTTATCCATATTCGTTTGTCAGTTTGATATATAAGCGAACTAGTCTTCCAGTTTTTGAGATTTCGATCTGAAATTTTGCACACGTCCTTTTCTTCTCAAGAGGCTGTTCATTTGCCGGAATCGCCGTTGGTTCGATGACCATTATAGCATATAGCTGCCATAAAAATTGATCGATCAAAATCCATACTTGTAAACACAACTTTTTTTTTAGAAAATATCTCTAGAAATATGGCATGAAGTATTGCCTAAAACAATGGTGCAATCTCCGAAGAATTTGTTCAGATCGTGTTAACGGTTTTTCTACTACTTTATGCTATAAGAAAATACTGAAGCTTTGTATTATAGCTACGGAGCAGCCAAGGTTAAAATTTTTCTTGTTCGCCACGTTGCGTTCGCTCGGATTTTACTGCTGGGTAGACAAAATAATATATGTTAATGCGCGTGTGTGTGTGTGTGTTTTGCTTGCGCGCCACAACTCACCACATTTTTAACTTTTTCAGTTGGGCCTCGGTTTCGCCCGACTACTCTCACCTCACCGAAATATTTCAATTGCTCGCATGTGCGCACATACCCACAAACAAACATGTAAGTATAACTATATATTTCGGTATACGTATACGCATAAAGGCACCGTTAAGCGGCAGCTGGAAAAAATGTGCGGCGAAATCCTTGCTAAGACAAACAACAGTTGTTAGCAAATAAACCATTTTTTCCCGACCAGTATTTATTGTAGTTTTGTAAAGTTTTTGTGGCATTATTTCGTGTTGCTTCTAATGCAGCGGCTGCTTGTGTTTGTATGCAGGTAAAAAGGTAAAAACTGCACGTGAGTGTGTGTGTGCGCACGTGTGCAATTTAATATACCAGCAAAATTTCCGTGACACAAAAAGCACATTCTCGAGCAGGCAAATGCCATACGCATACTCACACCAACACACACACACTGCCAAACCTTCAACGCTGGCTGCTCGCATCAGTGCTTTCATTCATTTCCTCGTGCATATGTATTTGCTGCAATATGCACATGCGCTTGTATTAGGTGTGTGTGTGTGTGTGTGTTGCAATGTAAATAAATGCACTTTCAACTGTCATTGTCATTTTGATACACATGTTTGAACAGCAACATTCACCGACATTCACTCATGCGAATGCCTGCTAAACCATAAAAACGCACACAAACGCACGCAAATCCGTAAATACATGTACACACATAGCCAAGTTAATGTGAAGGTTTGCTGAAATACCTTAAATTACGTCCTCGATTCTGAATTCTTGAAAAGTTGCGTCGGCCTTGCTTTGCTACGCATGAAAGCTCAAAGGATATTAACTTGCAGCTGTAATCATTTTCAAATCGCTGTGCATAGGTGTATGTATGCGTGTGTATTCGCTCTTTATTTGCTTTTCTACAGTTTTTAGAACACTTAGCTGAATTTTGGTGCGGATTAAAATGAGCTCTCAAGCGACGCCGACCAGTTTTGCGGGAATAATTGAGATTTCAGAGCAGCATTCAAAGATGCAGAAGTTGTACCAAATTTTGTAGTTATGTTTGGAATTCCATTCACAACCGCTTTCTATCACGGACGTGCGAGAATTATTAAGTAAATGAATTTAGCTTATATGGTAGTGCTGTACCAACCGCTGGAGCGGTCATATTATTGATACCGTATGACGTACGTAGCCCTTCTACCAATATCCATCCGTGTTTCCCACCACTTGTTATTCTTGAAGACATCCTAGATATGCAGTTGATGAACGGTTAACTGTTTCTTGGTTTGGTATCAAGTGTCTATTATGGGAAAGACGAAATCACCAGCAAAAATTATTTCATCATTTATGGTAGAAATTATTTACTATACCAACTTAAAACGATTTTCTCATATTTTTTCACGCTTTTATAAATATCATTTGCTCACATTGCCCAAATTTCAAGTGAGGTGGCCTAACTGTTTCTAATAGGTATTGTAATAACTTCCGCTAAAATTTCATAAAGAGATAATCCGGTATTCACTCAACTTCTACCAGATAATCTAGATGTGGGGTGATCCGATCCATGAGCTTAATAACGGGTGATCCAAGGAGAGGTACTTTTTTCAATAGCCTTTTTTTGACAGCTCACACGTGAGTGATATTGATAGCTTGTTATTTTTGCTCAGTATTGTTAGGCATTTCGTCACGGAACAACATTTAGAAATCGTTCAACTTTATTACGAAAATTCATGATCTCTAAAGAATACTATGTTTGGCGCGCTTCGCTCAACTTAGACCAAGTCCAGCAAACAGTGAAGAAAATATGGCAACCGTAGAGTGTTTACGAAGACCGTGGTGAGTCGATTTGGCACTGTTCGCAGCAACTCGGCCTGACGTATGGAACGACTTGGCGAATTTTATGACGATATCGAAGGAGTGCATATCACAGCTTGTGCAAGAACTGAAGCCGTTCGAATTCCAAACCCGACATCGCTTCGAGATTCAAGCTGCTATTTCATCCAGAAAAAACAAAGGTTTGGTGTGGTTTGTGAGACGGTGGCATCATTGGCCTGTATTTCTTCAAAAATGATCCCGGTGAGAACGTAACCGTCAAAGGCGACCGTTATCGTGCCAAGCTGACCGACTATTTGATGCCTGAGATTGAAACTCGTGATCTCTGAGACATTTGAGTTCAACAAGATAGCGCCACTTCCCACATATCACATTAATCAATGAATTTTGGGCCGGTCGTTTGACCACACCGTTAGACTTTCTCCTGTGAGGATACGTAAAGTCTATGCGGACCATCCAGCTTCAATTTAGACCATGGAGCAAAACATCCCACTTGTCGTGGCTTCCGCCAGATTTTTATTTCGACAGATAACTGAAACGTGCAACGAAGTATTCTCCGCCAAGACAAGAATCACAACACCTTAGCGAGCGGTCAGAAGGCATTCTAGCGGAGAGTTGTTTCACAAGTGCTGTTTGAACATCTGGTATAATTTGTTCGATTTACTTCTTCCAACACTTGGTGCATCAAATACTGATGCAATATTATATATCGGAGAGTACACTTCCACGTCTCCGCTTTTGTTCCTGCACCGAAATCAAATAAAAGATATGAATACTTGTATGGGTCTAAGAAATCGTATAAGGTTCTACAAAATATCCTACGAAAATAAAACGCAGAGTAAGATTGTTTTCCCTTGCTATCGCTCGATTGTTGCTTTTAAGGCAGAAAATTTTCTCGTTTCTAGATTTCGTTTATAATATATCTTATCTCAAGCTACTTGGCACTAATATTAGACAGAAAGCTTTAATGGAACCGAACGTGCACGAATTTTTCAAAAAGAATTGAGTCTCTGCATGTTAAGATATAAAGAACTACATCGGAATTTATTGGGTCCAAAAAGAAGCATTCAAACAAAATTAACTGAATTTATGGTGCAAACTCAGTCGGAGATGCTAAGTCAATCAGAACATCAATCCATAGTTCTTACTATTGACTCTGATACAAATTCTAGTGATATCAGTGCCGGCCATCAAAATAAGCGGCTAAGAATAATTTAAACTACGGATAATGACAGTGATTAAACAGCATTCAACGGTTTTTTTCAATAAATCTACCTATTTTCTATTTTCTTCTTTTTTATATTTGGTTTTTGTTTTGTATTTTTTATTTTGTTATGAAGTCTGAAATTTTAAACTTACTGTATTGTTTTTGAATATTTTTTTGCGCGTATATTTTGTTATACGCGATATTTTTTATATTCGGATCCAATTCGTCAGTTAATATTGGAAAACTAACCATTTTTACGCGATTAGTGGCAGAACCAAAAATCGCGTAAAAAAAGGACTGAGTGTATATACAGATAGTCAAGCGGAATTGAAATTATTAATATCTCTTAGGGACAAATCGTCAAAGATAGTGAGTGAAGGCGCTAATGTTTTAGTGGGTCAAACATCCTATTCCACGATAACCACAAAATGGTTCCAGGGCATAGTTATATCCCTGGAATATGTGAAGCATATAAACTCTCCATAGCAAACATACTACTTTTAGACTCCGATAAGGAAAGAATTTATATGCCTCTGATATATTTAGCTGAGTATAGGTGGAGTCAATTTCTCGCTAGATTTCGGTATTCGCCGTTAAATGGACCTATTCTGTCGTTTTCATTTTTCAGTCTATAGTTGATATCTCTAAATTTTCTAGGTATATTTTTTTAGCTTTTTAACAATACTGTTGGAGTTATTTCTCATGTTGAGTTCAATATCTATAACCTATATGCCATATTATTCCATATCAAATGTCATAATATGAGTACCTAATGCCTAGTCCTTAGTTACATATGAAGTATGTGAGTTTCCGGTGGATAGTTGAAGGCAAATTAATTAATTTTAATTAGGTCGATAGATTGGGTAGATTACTACTGGTTGGATTGTTGCAAATGGTGGACTTTTCTTACAATTTGTGCAGAACATGAACCAATAGATACGGCAAACGATAATTCTTGAGCGTCAGAAATTAAAAGATTAATGGATCAAGCTCAAACGTGACAAACTGTTCAGTCTTTGATTTAGTATTAGTTGCCAATTAATTTAAATTAGTAAGTACTTCAAAGACTTCTGGCATTTTGGATAGCATAAACATATTGCTTTAGACTATTATTGAGACGCCAACGCTGAGCTCCATCCCTTTCTATTTTAAATCTTTAAGTCAACATAAATAAGTATCGGCGTATACAATATGTTCGCATTCGCTGTCAGACCGGCTGATCCTTTTAACTCCGGTGCATCGCTCATTTCTTGCTTACTTTGACAAATTAGCTCTCCAGCAAATGTTGTTCAAAAGCAAATGGAAATACCAGCTCAGCTTGGGGTTACTCAAACACACACACACACACATATAATATACACTCTGCCCACCGCCCACAGCTAATATATCACTTCAGCTCGCCTGCGCTTGCACGTAATGCTCGCGAGTCAAGGACACTCGGAAGTCAGCTTACGCAGAAACGCAAATACTCACTCCAAAGTTTAACGGTAAACACACGCACCACATATATTGGGTTGGCTGAAATAAACATATAAAATTACATATTTATATAATAACAGTTACGTAGCTGCTTATAAGATTTTCGAAGGCATATGCGTTTGCTCTCCTTTAAAAGTTTCTATTTAAATGCAGTTGCTTTTGGGTTATACAGATGCATGACTCGCTGTCATTGCACATGCCCCGCTGCGCCACCACCAAAGTGAAAAAAATTCACATTTTATTATGAAAAATTCTTGGCTCGCTTTATTATTTCGAAAAATATGCGTTCATGCAAAATGCAGTCGACGGCATTTCGTCTGCCACAAGAACTTATTCAGCCCTATATACAAGTATGAACATATTGTATTATATATGTAGGTAGTTTGTGGACTACAGCATTAAAAATTAGGGATGTCAAGTCTTTGTCTGATTTTTAAAGTTTTAAAACTTGAAAGAAATGTTACTTCAGCTGCAACAAAGCTATATGAGGTTTGAACAAAGAGTATCGCGAATTCTGGATTTTCGCGAGTAACCTGTATTCGATTTTCGATTGTCTTGTTGCATTATGTTGCTACTCATATCCCTTAATTATGTTAGAAAAGTCCAATTTGTACGTTTAGTTAATTGTTGGCAGCTGTTTTACTTGGTCACGTTTTTGCTCGTCTTCGAATTGCTCACTTGCAATCAAAAGATGCGTCGCGTTGACATTGCTCTGTAGATGTTGGACTCAGTGCGCAACGACCCAAATTTGCCTCAGAGGGATGTTAGTTCATGTTTATGCCGTGGAAACTAAAACTCAGTCATCTCAATGGAAGCTGCTGCATTTGCCAAGAGCGAAAAAAGTTCAGTCGAATGTGAAGGGTTTGCTAATTGTTTTTATCGATTGCAGAGACGTCGTGAAGCAGATTTTGCTAAAAGGTCGTACGGTCAATAAAGAATATTACCTGCCAGTTACAAAAAATTCCCGTGAAGCTATCCGCGCGAAACGCCCGGATTATGCGGAAGAACAAAAACTGGCTTTTTAAGTATGATAACGCTCGAATATTTGGCCAAAAAGAACACATTAATGGTGCCGCAGCCACCGCATTCCCCAGACCTGGTCCCGTGTGACTTTTTGTGTTTCCAAAACTCTGACGTTTACCTCTGGGTGTTATAAACATTGTGATACACTTAATATGTTCTGTTCGGGAGGTTTAAAGTATGGAAATCTTTTACATGCGGTTTACACAACAAGGTGTGTTCCAAAGTTAACAGGACTTTTTGAATCTAGCGCCCCCTGGTGGCACCATCTATATGTCGACTAGTGCGTTAGAATCTGCTATCTTTATCGATTGACCAGTGGGAATTTCATGATATTTCATCAATTGGAAGTGAAGTTATTGCGTTTTAAGTGTCAGTATGTTTGTGAAAAATGAGCTTCGAACAAAGAGCCGCCATTAAATTCCATTTTAAAATTGGTAACACTTTCACCGAAACGAGTGCACGAGTGACTTCAACAATTTCAAAGTGGTCGATGTTGATCGTCATTTATGTCCTATAAGACCGGCACGTTACTTTGAATGGGAATCGCTACAGCTCAATGATAACCGAATATTTTTGGCTCGAATTAGATGATTATCTCACGAAATGGCCCAGTCAATTGGCCGCCTCGGTCGTGCAATTTGACGTCGTTAGACTATTTCCTGTGGGGATACGTCAAGTCTATGATCTGTGCCAACAAGCCAGCGACGATTGATAAACTTCGTACAAATATCGAAAGTGAAATTGCGGCAGTATCGACCGATTTATGCTTGAAAACTGCCGAAAATTTGGCTCAAAATAAGCGTTTTTTATAACATTTTCCATTATGGCCAGATTGAACAAAATACGAATTTTAGGACATTTAAATTAAAACACCCAAAATTTATTACGATTGTAAATTATTATATATTGGACTTTTAACATATGGCGAAACTACATAAATCCTTTTTTATGATTTTATGGTATATTAAAACAACTAACTTCTGATCTTTCAATAATTAATAAGGTGAATTAAGCCTGTTAGTTCCATATTTAAATTTCGCATTTTCTTTGATTTTCATTGTTTCAAATTTTTATTAGCGATCTTTAACAGCGGCAAAAAATTTCTCCGTTCACATATATTTTTGGTATAATTTCAATCTGGCCGTTCCAGTCATTCCAATTGCAAAACGTCAAAACCTACCCAATCCAGTCAACTGTCAAAGTTCGGTAGGTGAGCGGTTCTCACATTTTCAGTGACAGGAGAATTGGGGATCGCTTTATCTCTGGTGCCCGTGGTGGCCATGCAAAAGAAATCGAGTTCCATACATAATGGCATCGAATATACTTTGACAGGAATAAAGAATTTCATTGATATCCCAAATCGTTTTTGTTTTATTTGTAGCACTCTTATTGAAAAACACTACATACTGCGTTTGTCCGAAAAGAAGTAGGACTGAGTCGATTTAGAAAAAATTATTGAACCAATCGTTACAATTCTTTAAAAACTTTCAAAATAGGCTTTTTCTGTACCGATGCAGCGCTACCAGCACGGTCAGCTTAAATGTCGGCTGTGTAAACTGTAGTAGCTGTAGTAGTCTGAGAAATATGTTCGGAGATTGAAGCGATGCTTTGCATAATAATCGATGCCAAAATTCATTAAGCTATCTTGTCAAGGAAAACAGTTTCCATTTCAGTATTTTCGTTTGATCTGCCAATCTGTATGTCAACTGTACTTAAATTGCCGATATTGGCGGTTCCAACAAGTGAGCAGTTTCTTGCGGAGAAAATCATTGTAGAAAAATTTGAGATCGATATTTCTTAGACTAGTTCGCGTATATACGGACGAACAGACTGATGAATAAAGCTAAATCGACTCTGCACGTCAAGCTGATCATTTGTATACTACAAGTTTATATACTTGTGAGGGTCTCAGACGTTACCTTCTAGACAAACATTGTGACAAACTTAATATGCTTTTTGACAAGCGGTTTACACTATGTCAAATTCAATAACACCGATTTTGCAATTGTTATCTTTGATGACATGTGTATGCATACTGTATTTCTAACGCCAACAATTTGTCAATATTAATTATGGTCACGCCAACTTAATTAACGAAACGCAATTCGGCGTTTGTTTTTATTAAAATGGTGGAATTTTTGACTTCAATAATGACATAATTTTACATATCAAGCGTCGCTGCGTCGTCTCTTCTTATATTTATGAAACAGTATGTAATTATATGATAAAACTAATCTTAACAGGATATATCTTTCCTACTTCAAACTTATGAAAACGAAAGTTTGTATTTAGATCAGATCAACACCACCTGGCCATAACATTGATTCACGATCACCAGAGCATTTTTGACAACGAAAAATTAGACGATTTGTCCAAGCTAAAGGCACTCTAGACGAGCTCAAAACGAAATTAATATCATGCCCGCTAGGAACGATTCTGAGAAAGCCTTATGCACAGTTTAAACAAATTGTTCGGAGGATGAAAATCAAGAAAGAAATGAAAGAAAACTGACAAGAAAAGAATTAAAGAATTACATATTGAAAAGGTTTAGGAAAGGTATATACAGACACAGCTACTATAACGAGGCACTGGTTATTTGCAGAACGTGGTAAAACTGCGTCATAATAAAGCAGTTTTCTAGTTTCTCTGTGAATGCCCAGCTCTATCACAAACTCAACATAGGACAATTTGAATCTTTGTATTAGAAACCAAACCGTGAATGGGTGTTAACAAAATATATAACGGATAGAATAGCTTCATTGAGAGCACCAAATGGTTTGAACGAAAGATACAACGGAATAGCAAGATGCATCAAAATAGCGCTCATGTCGCCAACTGCGACCGGGGAGGCTATATCTTCTCTTCCTAGCTACCTAAAAATCTGGTATTTGATTAAATTGGTTAATTTATATTAACTTATTCGGTTGAATAATTGGAAGTATCTTCGGTACTAATTAACGTTGCAAATAGAGTTTAATTCTTAGATAATATATCAACAGATTAAAAGCATTGTCAATGAGCTAATCGAACTCAGCCATAACAGTTATGTCGTGAAAACCCAACATCGCATTGATAGATCTTGAAAAAGGCTCTATGACTTTCAATACTACCAGTAGTTCTGCCAAAATAAGTGATTGGTCATCTGCTAAATATTGAGAAACACAGTTGAAGATGCAAACCTGGAGAATCTTCCACAAAATTATAAAACTGTCGACATTACTCTCGACTTAAAAACAATGGAAGTTCTGCCTTCCCGATATTGTAATAAGTTTTATCTGAGGGGACTTGATGGTTAAGAGAGCGCATGACACTGTAGTAAAAACATGATTCTTATTTGAAATTATGTGTTTAAGAAATAATAAAACATTCCAACATAACCTAAAATAGTGGGTATCATCTGCCCACAAGTATATCCGAATCATGCCAAGAAATAAACAGCAAATCATACAAAACACCGCCCTAACTCGTATTTATATATGAATGGCTTTATTCACAAATGAGCATATTTAATTTGTCGCCCGGATGCAGTTACAGCCACCGAAGTGGCAAGGTAAGGTAAGCAAACAGCAGCGGCGCGTCGTGCGTGCACACTTGCAACATAACTGCGAATTGTCTGCTGCAGACTAACAGGCTGCCACGCCACTAAGCGACATGCGAAATTCGGTGGCATTAAAAAGAGACCGTAAACTTCTTAAATGGGTCGTGATGATGAGACAGACTGAGCGGCAGCTTCATACAAATGGGAATAGCTGTGTGACGTGTCTGCGCCGAAAGAATGAAGCTCAGCTCCGAGCCAAATTAAAAGTGGCAGTCAACAGAATTTTAGTTATAATTTCAGTTTTTTAACTTCATTTCGCGGCAACTGGTCCAGTTAGACGGCCCCAACCCTGCACGATGAGATTATATATTTTTCATGCAATGCAAATGCTCACAATCAAATGTCTCTCTCTCTCTCTAATTGTGTATGCATGTGGGTAAATGTGTTTAAATTTACAGTTAGTGCGCGTTTTTCGCTCTTAACTTTGCGTGCAATCATAGCGGCTGAGTGCGGCGGCAGTGGTTGTGCGCGTTAGATTAAAATTCTTTTCGTTACGTTAATTAAGCCATGAAAAATTCCACGCCACACTAAATAGTTTGCGAAAGTCGAAAGCGGCTAAAGTTCGCGTTGGTAAACTGATGCAACTAAAAGAATTTCACGAAAAAAGTTCGCAAAGCTATGCGAATCTCTGTGGTTTTATAATTTTGTTTTGAGGCAAAACAGTTTTGTTATTGCTAGGAAGTTTTCTGGAAATATTATACAATTTCACAGTTACTCGTACTTCTCGCACACACCTTAGAGGTGCTAATCACAAAGGACATTAAGGAAATAATACTCGACTATGTCATGGAGTCTCCACTGAAAGTGTTGATATGCTCCGAAACCGTAGTTAAGCCAATACTCTTCTATGTAGTATTTGTCTAATGGAGGGCGCTAGTTAAAGACTCACTCGGTAAACAGCAAGAACGTGCTCAAAGAGCAACCGCATTGGCATCGGTGGTGCTTTACTACTACTAGCGGCCTACCTGCTCCTAGCGGCTTCTTATATGCGCACATACCTCTGAGAGTTATGTGGAAGGGACGCAGTGAGACTTTTCACGGATGGATCGAAACTCTAGAATAAGTTTGGAGAGTGTGTCTTCTGTTGAGAGCCCCAATCAACTTTTGCTTCAGACTGCTAAACTACTGGAGTGTCTTTCAAGCAGAAGTGAGAGCAACATATGTACTTCTCTGAAGTGCGGTTTTTTAAGGGTACTAAGCATCCACTCCGATAGAATAGCTGCTAAACAGGCCTTGAACTTGCATACTTAAATTCCATTAGGATGGGAATGATCGGAAGTGATCCGCTCTTCGCCCATTCCTGCGCTTGCTTTATGCATTTCGCGAAAGCTCAGTAAGTTTTTGTCAGTAACCAGCCCTTATGGTGTTCCCAAAAGCCTTCTCAGAGTGGAAAGTAACAGGTTCATTGAACTCTTAGCAAGGCTCACATCGCCGCAAAGATCGGTGTCCTATCTGGACACTGTCTTATTTTCACTCGCGTGGTGAGGCTAACAATTTTGAAGGAACAAACTTGTTAAAGTGTCAATGAGGAAGATGAGAAGGAAAATAAAGACACTTTCTACTCCACCGTCCAACTTTCGCCAGGCCAAGGTTGAAGCAACTCTGTTGCCATACTTTTAACGAACCAATTGGCTGGAAGTGATAATGCCGATACGACGGTTTTTATGCATCACAACGGACAAGCAAAATCAGCCAAATTACCTAACCTCACTCTTTGAGGCTGAAACTGTGCTCTTAGATCTTATTAAAAGGTAATGTGAGAACGAGCCGAGTTGATTTCGCTATGTCATCCAACATATAACTGATAAGTAATTTTTGTTTGCAGTATACTGCTATTTGCATTGGCATGTGAGCTGTATGAGAATTATTAACGGTAACACATATAGAAAGTGCAGTCGAATATTTAGTCATGAAAGCGACGCTGGGGCGCCTCTTCTGTTTTTAATCTCATTATCTAGAACTCTTATTAGAGAGCTATGAGCTTAGCAGCTTAATGGACTAGATTAAATATCAGAATTAAATAATGGGTTGTCAAAAAAGTCTTGCGGTATTTTTATTGAATTTTTTTTCTATTGAAATTGAAATGAATGAAATGAATTTTTTATTGGCGGCTTGAGATGCATTTTTGCCTTTATCGTAGTAGTGCTGTAAAATATGCCGTATTTTCTCTTTATTTTGCTCCATGTTTGCGACGCTATAACTCACGAACGACTTAAAAGAAACGGCAATCAATCAAACACGTGTTAGCGCGTGAAATGAGCTTTCCAAAAAGGTATAGCATGACCCGATGCGACGAATAAAACTAGAACTACGCGCTTTCAGCGCCAACTAGCGAAAATACCGCAAGACTTTTTTGACAACCTATTATCAAGTCTCTAATAAACCTTGCAAAAACGTTTATGTACTGTAGGACGTAATTTCAGTTCGTATTGAAGTCATTGATAACTGTGTAGAAAGTATACATAAATGAGTTTGTAAGGAATGGTAAGAATACAGTCTCATACAAAAATACCAAATACTTAGGAAATTTTATATAATTTATCATATGGTAATCATTGATTAGAAAACTGCAGTAATTCTAGTCGTTATGAAGACTTCTAAAAAACCGAAGCTATAATGCCCTTGAGAAATACAAAAGATACAAAAAATACAAGATTTGTATGCTATAGTTATCCGATCCAAACAATATCTTCGGAGATTGCACTATTACCTTATATAATAAGCCATGCCAAATCTCTCAAAGATATCTTGTCAAATGAAAAAGTTTTCAATACAAGGACTTGTTTCCGATCGTTGAGTTCGAATGGCAGCTATACATTATAGTGATCCGATATTGGCGTTTCCGAAAAATGAACAGCTCCATGAGAAGAAAAGCACGCGTGAAAATTTTCAGATATATACTGAAGTACAAGTTCAATACAGACAGATAGACGGACTGCTTTCTCAGTTCAAAGCAATGATCCAAATTCCAAGCTCAATTTGCTTAGGGATAACATTATGAATTCTGGACTTTATGAATTTATTTGACATTTGAAGAGTCAATTTAAGACGAACTAAAGCTGCCAAAAAGGGAATATTAAGAAATTCTTGAAACTGGTAACCAATTACGGTGTGCTATAATAGTAAACGTATTTGCGCAAGTTTATTATCTGACTACGTTATTATATATGTACATTAATAACGGTTAACTGTTGTACTGCTATATTAGTTCTTGCTCTCAAAATAAAGGCTGCAACAATGCGGAGAAAGCCATCAAAGTGGGAGTGGAAAGCTGTTGTTACAGCAACAACAATACACACACACATACATATATATATAAAAGTACACCAAACCAGTCATTGCACCGAGAGTGTTTCTGCAGAAGGATTGTTTTCCTTGCAAATGGTTTTGATATTAACTGAACAAACTTTTTGATGACGAGCACCCGACATGCGCGCATGAAGCTTGCAACAAAGCGCACAGCCAGAAAACAGAAAAGCGAAGTAAAAACAAAATTACAACAAAAGCTATTTGTTAAGTAGACAAGTTGAGGGCGCTGGCTCTTATCTAGCGAGGGCACATTAGGACTGGACTCGCCATTGTTAGGACGCATGAGCAGTCGGTGCTTTAGTAGCACACTGCCCCCACAGATAGCAGATTGCAGTTAGCGTAATATTAGCAACAGTTCCTCGTGCAACAACTGAAGCTGAGGCAAACACTTTCGTTCTCTCTCTAATACATTTTCATTAAATTTACATTGAAGTTCAGCGAAGTATTTGATGCGTTTACTTGCTACTTAAAACGCTGGTTAGCTACAAGCTTATTCACATATAATGCGCTCACCATTTACACACACACATGCCTACATACAAAGAAATTACATTATATGAGAAATTGTTGTATGAAGACATAAATGGAGTTAAAAGTATTTGTGGCTCTTATGATAGGTACAGTGTTCCATTTGACTTAACGTTTAAATATAACGTTATCATAACAATAATAATATTAAAGTAAGTATATTAAAACAAAAAACTCTATACTACTGTGCCCAAGAAATAAGGTGACATTTGAATTTAAACTGCGCGCGTCGAAGGATTTGGAGAATTATTTTTTTTTTAGATTGGTAGTACTGTCAGTCACATTTATGTCAAATTTCGTGAGTTCCAAGCCGGCCGTGAATGTGTCGAAGACGAAGAGCGTCCAGGGCGACCATCAACCTCAACCGACGAAGCTCACGTTCAACAAATCAAAGATTTGGTGTTGAAAACCGTCAATTAACAATTAGAAACCTTGTTGATGAAGTTGGCATATCGAAAGGCTCAGCCAATACCATTTTGAAGGATGTTTTGGGCCTCCAGCGCGTCAAATCTCGACTGGTACCGAAAAAATTGAATTTTTTGGAAAAAAGGCGTCGCGTTGAAGTGTGTGAAACGATGCTTTCCGACTACCAGGGTGTCATGAAACGCATTATAACTGGCGATGATACTTGGATCTATGCTTACGACCCCGAAACAACCGATAAATCGAGCGAATATCGTGCCAAAAGAGAGCCGAGACCAAAAAAATCGCGCCAAAGTCGCTCAAAAATCAAGGTCATGTTGACTGTTTTCTTCGATTATCGTGGTTTTGTGCATTATGAATTCCTTCCAACCGGTCAAACAGTCAACAAGGAATATTATTTGAACGTCATGCGTCGTTTGCGTAACGCTATCCGCCTAAAAAGGCCGGAAAGACAATTCTTGGTTTTTACACCAGGATAATGCGCCATCCCATATTGCCCTCGTAATTCGTGATCATTTCGCCAAAAACTCAACCCATATTGTTCCGCAACCACCGTATTCACCTGATCTGGCGCCGTGCGACTTCTGGCTGTTCACCAAGCTCAAAAGACCGCTCCGGGGACACCGTTTTTATACGATAGAGGAGATTCAAGCCGCAGCGAAGACGGAACTGAGGCCATCCCGGAAAGTGACTACAACCAGTGTTTCGAAGTTTGGAAAATCCGTTGGCATAAGTACATTGCATCGAGAGGGGACTACTTTGAAGGGGATGAAATTGATTTGGAAGAATAAATAAAGAATTTTCAAAATAAATACAATGTCACCTTATTTTTTGGGCACAGTAGTATGTTTTAGTGGTTCTGAATACTTCATATTACTAATTCCAGCAACCATGGATTGGTTTCACACCACTTTTACTTCAAAAACACCATAAAGTGCGCGCCGAAGACGATATTGCTGTCATCGAGCAAAGTATAGAAGAAAACCCGAATGAATCCGGCCGCCATTGGAGGAGCCAACGAAACAATCAATTTATTGAAGGGAACTTTTGATGAGCGCATTATTTTGTGCCGTGGGTTTGTGGTGCGGCCTCCACGATCGGTCGATTTAATGATTTTGGGGAGTTTTGTAAAGCCGCTTGTAGGAGTTTATTCAGGCCAAACAAAGCGGTCACTTGCCCGAAGTCATGTTTAAAATTTAGTGGCAAAATCTTGCCTTTAAAATAAATCTAAGTGATTGGCCATATGATTAAATTATATGTTTTTTATTACTTCTTGAAAACCGCATGTCTCGCAAAACAACATTTACATATAAACTTTCTGTAAGCTTCCAAGAAGCAATTTAGGGAGTATTTATATAAACAATTACTTATTCCTGCTGAGTATAGTATAATATATGTGGGCCATTCCATCAATTGGCGACATGGTTTTGTACCCGTGGTTCTCCGATTTTGAAGAATATCTGTAAACTTTTTAGTGGTCAAAGTTGCTCCATTGTTTTTTGGCGCGCAATTAAAATTGAGATCAAACAAAAAAATTACTATTTCTTTTATTTATTAACGACCTCAAAATTGAGTGAAAAAAATTTTGCAGTTATCCAATTTTAGGTAAAAAATCCGGTTTTTGTGCTCTTTCCCCAATTTTTTTTCAAAATTGACTTTTTCATTCGATTCCTTGTTCAATTTTACACAAGAATCAGTGTTCAAAAATATGAGACTCTGATCCCATGAACAGCAAAATAACAAAGTTGTCGCTCAAAATCCCTCCCAAAAAACCATTTTTTGTGCTTTTCCACCAACTTTTTTTCAAAATTGACTTTCCCATTTGATTCCTCGTTAAATTTTACATAAGAATCAGTGTTCAAAACTATGGGACTCTGATACCATGAATAGCAAAAAAAATGCAAAGTTGTCGCTATACGGCGCAGTCTGTTCGCTTAGAAGGTTGTGTGAAGGAGGTAAATATGTAAATTGTATTCTTAGACTTGAATTAATGAAGAAATCAGTGTCTTCATTCATAAAAATATGCGCCGTATAGCGACAACTTTGCAACGGGTACAAAACCATGTCGCCAATTGATGGAATGGCCCAGGTACAGAATTTTCATAGTATCAAATGGAGAACGTTTATTATCATTCCAATTTTTATCGTTCACTTTTTGAAGATATTTTCTTTCAAATGTTGGCCACGGCTACGTCTCAGATGGTCCATGCGTTGAGTTGTCATGAACTTCAATTTCAGACATCAAATAGTCGGTTATCAGGGCGCGATAGCGGTCGCCATTGACGGTTACGTTCTCACCGGCGTCATTTTTGATGAACCGATGATTTCACCGGCTCATAAAAAACATCAAGCCGTTTTTTTCTGGATGAAATGGCAGCTATCAAATCTCCTCAGGTTGCTATTATTTCCAAATGTGGCAATTTTGCGTATTTGCATACCCATTGAGCCAGAAATGGGTCTCATCGCTGGACAAAATTTAGCTCGAAAACGTTGAATCTTCTTGGAACTTTTCAAGAGCCCATAGAGCGAAGCGGTGTCGCTTGGGAAGGCCGAGCGGATTCAGTTCTTGCACAAGCTGTATTTGTAAAAATATGTCAACATTAAACGCGCCAACGTCATTCCTTATCAGTAACGAATCGATCTCCACGGTTTTTGTGTACACTTTCAGCCACGGCTGCTATATTTTCTTCACTGCATGCTGGACAAGTTATATTTAGTCGAATATTATACAATAATAAATGCTAGATTTTAATTATTTTATATTAAAACTTATAATAATAATTTTTTCAGTTTTTGAGAATAAATTTTAATTATTTCGTTCTGGATATGTTTTTGCTCCACTGTGCTATAGAGGTATGTCATGAACAGCGGAATTTTAAGTATATTTTAAGTATAGTTCTGCATGAGGCAGCAGCACTTTTGTACTTATACGTACTTGTATATTTCCATATATACCCGACAGTGGAAAGAAGTGGCCATAAAATTTATTACTTTACTATCAGAATTCTCTGACTAAAGTCAAACTATCCTAAAAAGTATCAAATTTGTGAATACTAAATATTTGGTAAGTATATTTAGAAATAAAACAAAGTTATTAATATTTTTTGCGAAAACACAGAGGAGAGAGAGAATATGAGAATATTAATTGAACTAGACTAGACTAGAGCTTTAAACTAATATAAGGCTAGTATAAAAACCGGTTGCTTGTAATGAAAAAGACAGAGAGCTGACTAGTTAGTCTTAGGGTTTTAACTAACTAACGAAGCACTGCGGTTTATAACTAGTCGACTGCGGAGTAATCGCATAGTTGTATTACAATTACTTGGAGTGCGCAAGGCAAAAACTTGTGCAACAACAACATATAGCACTTGGTTTACGAAAACATTTAACTTTCATACAGCTGAGCGTATGTAAATATTTTATGCCGAAATTAAAATGCATTATCTGTAATTGCATTTAATTCCTGCTGTCATGGCGCCATTAGAACGTGGAAAGATTTTGCAATTTCAAAAGCGGAGCAATAAATTATTAAACACTTCGGTTTATATATAAAATGAAAGTTCTAAGAAAAAAAGGTTATTTTTTATTTTTAATGGATTACGATATCATAGCAAGCTCTGAAATTTATGAATGTATAAAACCACAATAATAGCTCTTATAAGCTATTATATATTATTATAACCGCAATAGTGAAGTATTTAGAGCAGTTGCGACTTTCTGAGCACGATTAGCTTTGTATGTAGTATATTAGGGTGTGCATTTTTTTCAAGTTTATTTTTTTTTTACAAATGCGCCCTAAAGTTGCAGTTGAAAACTTGCTCTTTATAATCAATTTGAATATTTTGAGCCATTTGGTCCATGTATATAACAAATCATTATGTTTGATAATGTGCATTAAACTTGGAAACCTACAATCATGAATAAATGACATTTTGGAAATACTAAAAGGTCCTTATGCAAGGCTTTCGGAATTTAGTGTGCGTCTTCGATTCGGTACTTCAATCTACATTCAATGTATTTCTTATGCTAAGTCACGAACCGAAGTTGTAGAGCCACCACTGCTAGGTAGTGAAGAAGAAATATTGACCTTAGCCGGAAAAATTAAAAGCAGCAAGGTGACTGGTTTAGATGGCAGACCAAACAGAGCCATAAAAGAAGTCATGACATTAAAACCAAAAGTATTCGCAAAAATATACAATGCGTGTTTAAAAGAAGAGATATTCGCCGACCAGTAGAAAGTCCATCAATTGGTCCTATTTCCGAAACCAAAAAACCTCCGGAGGAACCTTCATGATATCGATCTCTGGGTATGCTTGACACAATTGGCAAAGTGTACGAAAGTATAGTAAGAAACCGCTTGGAGTTAGCAATCCAGAATGATGGCGGATTATCAGAAAGACCATACGGTATTATGGACAAGAAATAACGTTAACTTCGGCTGCACCGAAGCTAATATACCCTTCACAGGTGCATTACTTTTAGTAACTATGTGTCTAGTTTGTATGATACCTTAAGCAGTAATCCATGTCAAATTTCGTGAAGATACCACGTCAAATGCGAAAGTTTTCCATACAAGAACTTGATTTCGATCGTTCAGTTTGTATGGCAGCTATATGCTATAGTAAGCCGATCTGAACAATTTCTTCGGAGATTACATTATTCTCTTAGAAAATGATCTTTGTTAACTTTTGTGAAGATACATTGTCAAATGTGAAAGTTTTCCATACAAGAACTTGATTCCGATCGAGCAGTTTGTATGGCAGCTATATGTTATAGTGGTCCGATATCGGCCGTTCCGACAAATGAGCAGCTTCTTGAAGAGAAAATGACGTTTGCAAAATTTCAAAACGATATCTTAAAAACTGAGGGACTAGTTCGTATATATACAGACAGACAGACGGACAGACGGACATGGCTAAATCGACTCAGCTCAACATACTGATCATTTATATATACACTTTATAGGGTCTCCGACGCTTCCTACTGGATGTTACAAGCTTCGTGACAAACTTAACATACTCTGGGCACAATAAGTGGCAAGAAAAGAAAAGTGGGCAAACATAATCAAGGCTCTGTATGACATTTGCGCCCCTCAATACTTTATGAAAATTATTATGGGTTATTTTGAAAACAGACCACTGTTATTCGATATGATGAAGGTACTAAGAGCTACTCTATTTCGAGTGGAGTACCGTAAAGTGCGGTTCTAGGCCCCCTTCTATGGAACCTAATGTATGATGTGACGCCACCCCACAACCACGGCCTGATTGTGGTTACAATGGCTAAATACCTAGATGAGCTCCAGAGCAATTGCAATCAGTGCCTAAACGGCCTGCACCAATGGTTCTCTTCAATAAGTTTAGAGCTGGCCAAGCAGAAGACAGAAGTCTTGTTCAGAAGTACTAGAAAAGTATAGGAAAGTATATCTCTCACCATAGGGAATGGTGAGATTCTTTTACAGCCCCAACTAAAGTATCTGGGAATAATAATAAGCTCAAGGCTCAAATATCTGGGAGTAATAATAGGCTCAAATCGAAGGATCATCTGGAATACACTGCAGGTAAAGCGAATAAAATCCTAAACTCCTTATGCAGAATACTGGCAAATAAAGTCTGCGGTGTTCCAGCCAGCAATTTTTACACGCATTAATAATAATCAGGAATTAAGTAATAAGATCGACTACATTATATGCTACTCCAATAAGGATCCAGGCGGTAGGCATTAAAGCAAAGTGCACAGGCTGTGGACCCTCAGAGTTATAAGTGCTTTTACAACAATATCAAGTGATGCTGCTGAAGTAATCGCCAGTATGATGTCCGTTGACATCCAGGGTAACGAATACGAGCAGGTATACAAGTTATCAGAGCCTTCTATAGGAGTCTAAAGAGAAGAAAGATTCAAAGGCTTAACAATTTGGCAACAGCGGTGGCAAAACTCATTCAAAGGACGGTGGACCCACGGACTGATACCGGACATCCATTCGTGAATAGATAGACGATATGGGACCTGTATTTCTGGGGTAGTTTTACGGTGGAAAACTCGACTATAGTCATGCGTCAGTCCACTGATAAGTGGATTTCCGGGGAAGTTTTACGGTGGAAAATTTTACGATAGTCATGTGTCAGTCCACTGGGAAATGGAAAGTTGTCAGCGACAGTCTCAATCATGACAAAACGGAGACATCTAAGCGTACGTCAATCCGTGCATTGGAGGAGACTTAAATTGGGTGGTTCCGTGAGAAAGTGTGGAGTTGGGTATATGTAGGTTTGGTTTAGCGAATTGAAATTCCCACATCGGCTTTCAATGCTTCCTCCTACTTAAAAAAGTAAGATATTTATACTACTGTTAGGCTTTATAGTAAAAATTCCTCACTAGAAGTCTTTTATGGTCCAGCATTATTAACTAACAGGCTTCCTTTGGAAACTTTTTCGAACAGATAAACTCTAATTTTCAATGAAATTTTTACACATTTCAATATAACAAGTTCATCGATTGCATATTCTGAAAGGAATGTTTAAGAAATTATATTACTAAATTTGTAAAAATCCTTCCAAATCGCTGTCTCTTCATATCATTTATTTTCTGCATAACAAGTAAAGGCAACAGCTATAATTTTCATTACTAAAGGAATAAATTTAAAAAATGTTTTAGTCGTATTAACAAGAAATACTTTAAACAACAACCGTTATTGTAAGAGTCAACACAGATGAGCCCCAAAGCAGACTTCAACGAATTTCTATTAACGACGACAAAGAAAGCGATTTCACTTGAACCAATAAATTTGTAAAAGCTTAAGAAATTCCAAAATAAACACGAAAAGCCAAAAATTAAATAAAACGACGAAAAGTTGTAAACGAAAACTGCGAGAAAACAGGAATGATACAAGCGCCTCGAAGCGAAGTATCACCGTTACTACGGCAACAACAGCAGCTGCTGTAACACCACTTACAGCTACGAGTATTGTTATTATTTTTATTGCATTTACGCCACGTCAGTTCAACAGACACACTCTCACTTATACACACGTGCAAAGATAGAGGTAAGCAGGGAGAATGTCTAATACTTAACGTGCCGCAGCTGTTGTGGCAACCATGGTGACAGGTACAAGTATGAGCAGCATAGCTGACATGTCCTTACCGGCACACCCACACACAAACACATGTGTGGCAGCATGACATTTATAACAAAAATGGCAAATAATAGTAGGTATCGCAGCAGCAGTTGATCTGCCCCCGCTTGCGCCGCTATCTGCAGCGACGCAGTGTCTACCGATGAAGACCAAGTGGCACAAATAATTTGCATAAGGCGGAAGCGGAAATTGATATGAGTGTCGCAAGGAAGAGGATATGTGGCAGTGGGTGCGCAAGGATTTTCGGAAGTGCTTACTGAGAATTTAATGCGAATACCACCGCACCGCCGGTCGCTAGCCGGGCTTTCGCTCAGCTTCGCCTAAGTGCCGAGTGGGCGGTTGAAGCTTGTGGCCTGGAAGTGATTCAAACTGTCTACACCCCCAAACAATCACGTCGGGCTATGCGCAACCACATACACCCTCTAGGCCGCATGCAGAGCGTTACATGCTTAGACACGCGCCAACGTGAATTTTCCATCGTTAATGTTGAGTAATTAAATTTTCAATTCCCTGCCCTGCCACAAGCTTGTGCAAAATAATGATTTGCCACCATTTCTTATGAGCTGCCTTCAACAGAAAATGTAGAGTATTTCTATTCTGTTTTAGCCATATACTTGTATATCTGTTGTGGTAGTTCTGTAACCCCAATAATAAACTACCGCTTGAAATTAACGTGTGATCCAAATGGAGAGTCGATTCGGCGCCGTTCGCAACAATTCGGACGGATGTATGAAACGAATTGTCGCATTTTACGTTGAGATCTCAAATTGAAAGCGTATAAAAAACAGCTTGTGCAAGAACTGTAGCCGCTCGATCTTCCCAAGTGACATTGCTTCGCTCTATAAGCTGTTGAAAAGATCGAAGAAGATCCATTGTTTTTAAGCCAAACTTTGTTCAGCGATGAGGTCTATTTCTGGCTCAATAGGTATGTAAGCAAGCAAAATTTCGGCATTTTGGACGAAGAGCAACCCGAAGAAATCATCGGTCCATATTTCGTCAGAAATGATGCCGGTGCGAATGTACCCGTCAATGGCAACCGTTGTCGCACCATGATAACCGACTATTTGATGCCTGAGATTGAAACTCTTGACCGCGGCGATATTTTGTTCCAAGACGACGCCATTTCCCACCCATCGCATCAATCAATGGACTTGTTGAGAGAACACTTCGGTGAGCCGATAATTTCACGTTTTGGGCCAAGATCGTGTAATATTACAGGGTTAAACTTTTCCTGTAGGCATCTGTAAAGTCTAAAGTCTGTGCGAAAAATCCCACTTCAATTCGGATCTCACACATGGCATTTGCCAGTTGCTAGTCGAAATGCTCGAACGAGTAATCGAAAACTGGACTCAATGGATGGACCATCTGAGACGTAACCGCGGCGAACATTTGAAAGAGACAAAACTCTAAAAATAAATGCCAAGTAATGTTCTTTCGAATGATGATAAACATTTCTCATTATTTAACCGTTTCAGAGTACACATATAGTATAAGAATCGAACTAACGGAAATGAAATAGAGTTAAATATTTCGGAGTCTCTTAAGCAAACCCTGCAAGAAGTGATGGTAAGAAGAATTTCCAGGCAAAAGAGTTTCAATTCCATATTGTTAACGTGGTGGACTGACACTAATATCCATAAAACACATGGCAGATCGTGCAACAGAAATGCGTGTAAACAGTGAATGAATACCAGTCGTAATCCTAAAATCTGAACAGTCCAATTGAACTTCGAAATGCTATCTTTTATATATCATGGCAAACAGAATCTTTTATATGATTCAAATTAACGGTTTTACGGTATTCTTTAGTGATTGTCAGACTACAACTCTAAAAACAGTTGAAACTTTTACAAATTACTCGAGTAGTAAGATGTCGAGGCTCGAAAACGTCGAAGGGAATTAGCGCAGGGGTCGCAGGACCACTCTCTATACCTATTGGTGGTTTTCCGAGCATGTTCCAAGCAGACGTCTTTGCTATAAGTCGGTGCGTAGAGCTAAACCTCCAACTCAACTATCGCAATGAACTTATAGTTATATTAAGCGATATTCAAGCGGCATTCAAAGCGATTTCTACGTACGAACGACTGATTAGTCTATCAAATCGTGATCAAGTGTACACACAAAAGTATAGCCGGGATTGAAATGGCTGATGAGCTTGCTCGCTCTGCAGTATCCACCAACATGGTAGGACCCGAACTTTCCATTGCGGTTGGTCCCCATACCATAAGGGAGCTGCTCCGCAAGGAAGAACAGTGAGTAGGGAGAGGTATTAGCAACAACTCTTAGGCATGCGCCATGCCAAGTTGCCAATGGGTGGTTACAACCTTTAAATGTTTAAATATATAAACATCTCCCAAGGGATAAACTCAGGCTACTTGTCGTCTTATACACTGGCCATTGTAAGCTCAAGCAGCACTTATATAACATGGGCCTAGCTTCTTGTGCGCATTGCCGGTTCTGCAAACTGAGTCTGAAACTACAGAACACCTGCTGATTGACTGCACAGCAGTCTGTAGACGCTGGATAAAGGACTTTGGATCACATCTCCTCTATAGCACTTAGTAGTATTTTGGAATTTATCAATTTGCTGGGGCCAGGAGAGTCGTTGTAACTTAGTAGAACGGACAATAGATCTTAGGTCGCGATACACATCGGCCACGTCGAAGCTATAATAGAGCAGGGTCACTCTTTTTAGCAACAATATGCACGATTTTGATCCTTCATTTTGAAAAGCAGTTACAGAGCAGAAGTCGACCGATCTAAACAATATGTTTGGAGATTGCACCGCTGCCTTGGGCTATAAGCCATGCCAACTTTCGCGAAGATATCTCGTCAACTAAAAAAGTTTCGGTCGGTTTGTATGGAAGCTTTATCCTATAGCAAAATTAAATATTTAAAGAACCGGCTCAGCTCGACAAGCTGAACATTTATAAACAAAATGACGACAAAGTAAATATTGATCAAGTATTAAATATTTTGCATTTTATTTACAATTTCTGGCTGCTTTTTTGTCGCAATGTATTTTTATAAGGTATTAAAAACATTATGGTATACTTTATATACCCTGTTCAGGGTTTAAAAATTAGAAGCAGATTTTAGTGTAAAAATGAGGTGTGATAGTAACGAAAACATTGCAATTAATTTGCCCGATAATTTTACCGCGAAGCAAAATTTTCCAGTGGATACTTGCGAAAGTTTCCAAGTACCATTACCGTCCAATTTGATAAATTCAATTTCGAGAAAAACGCTGCAGAAGCTAACAGACATAAATGGTTTGAGACAACAAGGGATTCGACAGCAAAAACTGTTATATTCTAAGGAAAAGAGGACTTTGAGCCAAAAAATCGGTTTCCTGAAAATCCAAGATTCCAATTCAATACACTGGAATTTTGTTAGAAGAGGTAAGTGAATTGTTTTAATAATTACAAAAAGATGTTTTAAATAAATAAAATGCATTAGCATACAAAAGAGATGAGGCTATAAATGTTGTCGGCTGCTAATTATTTAAGTCGCCTGGAGAAAGACGAGGTGAATTTGTCAATATAATTTCTTCTAACCGTTAAGTTTTCCAAAAATACCTTGTAGTTTATTGGGATCGAAATTATATCTCTTAATAGACAGTCTCATAGTCTTTCGCCATACAGAGCTTTTACAGTTGAATATTTAATAATTTTGGTAACACATAATGCCGCATTTTTTACTCTTCAAAGGTGATGGCTTCAGTAAATATAACATAATTTATTCTGGGAAAATATCAAAAAATCTTTAATTATATAATTGTACTTCAATCCAAAAGTGTTAATGATGGTATGCAAACGATGATGATAATGTAGCTACAAACGACATAACTGTAGCAAAACCGAAGGTACTTTCGCACTCAGCGATCAATATTATATAGAAATGAGATGCTCAAATTCTTGAGAAAATATTAACGATTATTTTTTCACGTATAGCATTACTAAATTCATTTACAGTCGACTCTCGTTAATTCAAACCTGCGATAATTCGAACCTCTCTACAATTCAAAGTTAACACGAGTTCCCTACTATATCTCTTTATATTTCGAACTAAACCAATACATTTTTATACACTTGGTAATTCGAATGAAAAAATCATTGCTATTTAGCAAAACGACGCGTTAATTCGAACTCATCAGCGTCCAACACTCGACAATTCAAAGTTGCAGAGAGAAGAGGCGGAAAGATTGTTAGTACATTTTGCGGCAAGTTCAAACTTGTATCAAGATACACGAGCCTTTGTTTTTTTTTATGATTAGTTTGACTATTTGACGCACACACTTCTCACGAATTGGTTTGTTTAGTTATTCAGTTACTGTTACTCTTTCGTTGGTATGCAGATTAAAAGTTAGCGTTAGTTATGAGCCCTATAAGGTATAAATGTTTGACGATTGCTGAAAAGAAAAAGTTAATCGAAAAAGTAGAAGAAGGTGAGAAGAAGAGTAATGTTGCAAAAGAATTTAAGATTCCTCTGAGTTCTCTCTCAACAATAATAAAGCACAAGGAGAAAATTAATGCTGCTCAAACTGCTGGAGTACGGAAAAGAAAGGTGAATTTCCTCGTCTGGAAGAAAGCCCGGTCATTTGGCTAAGACAGTGTAGAGAACAAAAAGTGTCTATTAGCGTGAATTTGTTGAAGGAAAAAGCAAAAGAGTTCGCGTCTACTCTAAGCATCAAAAACTTTGCGGCAAGTGAAGGGTGGCTTACAAATTTCAAAAAGAGAAATTGAGTTGTTTTTAAAAAAGTTTGTGGGGAAAGTGAAAGTGTTGATCATGCAGTTTGTTTAGATTGGCACGGTAAATTGAAGACCTTGATTGAAAACTATAATGCCCGAGACATTTTTAATACCGAAGAAACTAGCCTATTTTTTAAATGTTTACCGGACAAGACGCTTACTTTTAAAGATGAAAAATGTTACGGAGGAAAACATAATAAAGAGAGGTTGACAGTTTTACTTGCAGTAAATATGGATGGATCGGAAAAACTTAAACCCTTAGTGATAGGAAAAGCAATGAAACCGCGATGTTTCAAAGGAGTGAAATCATTTCCAACTGATTATCGTGGCTAACAAAAAAGATTGGATGACGACAGAACTTTTTAACAATTATTGTTAAGATCGTTTTAGAATTTCTCGACAAACAGCTAACTGCAAATATCACGGTTCTGACAGCTATTTTACTAATTGACAAAGCATGGAGAGCTGTAACACCCCTAACGATTCTCAACTGCTTCAAAAAATCCGGTTTCTTGAAAGAAAATCAAGAAAATCTTCCAATACTTATAGATGATGAAGAACCAGCAATAGAACCATTAGTTGACATCAGCGGTGTGAGTTTTTCTGATTTTATTCAAGTGGATGAAAATGTTGCTGTCTCAGGTTCACTAACCGATGGCGAAATTTTATCTGCGACAGATACGCAAAGTAACGATGAAGATGAGGACGATACATCGGAACCTTTGGCAGAGGTGTCAGTTAAGGAAGCAAGATCCTCATTTGATACCTTACAAAGCTTCTGTCTACAAAACGAAAGTGATGAAAAAGCATTGCAGGCACATTTTCTCTTAAAAAAAGTTATTGGGCAGTGTGAGCAGCAGAATTGTGCTTTAAAGCAAACCAGTATAACAAAGTTCTTTCGAAAGATTAATTAATTCACATTACGAATACATGTATGTACACGAATGTACCTCTTAATTCTTGTCATTTTTATATTAATTAATAAAAATTAACCAACACTCTTAATAATATCGAAGTTTTATTTATTTTCTCTCACAAATTTCGAACCATTTGATATTTCAAACACTCGATAATTCGTAATATTTCAAGAGTCCCTCGAGTTTCGAATTAACGAAAGTCGACAGTATTCTCTTCTTTTTGGCACTTGGGTCGTGTATGTTTTCAATATATCAAATGAAAAACCACAAATTTAGTAATACAATTATAATTTCCACGAAGTAACACCCAGAAAGAAACGTCGAAGATCCTATAAATTATATGTAATTGATAGTCTGTCTGTCCATAATTATTAATTCAGTTTTTGAGATACCGATCTGGAATTTTTCACACGTTCTTTTCTTCCCAAGAAGCAGTTCACTAATCGGAACCGCCGACATCGGACCACTATAGCATAAGTAACTGCCATACAAACTGACCGATCCAATGTATGGACGGAATCTTTTGTATTTGTAGGGTATTATAGTTTCGGTGGAACCGAATTAACATTTTTTCTTGTTGCAATTTAGCAACGGCGTGCTTTTATTTCAAATCAACCTTAGTCAGGTTCAAATTAAAGTATTTGTTTTAGTAACAGGGGTTTTCGTATCTCTGATCTCTCACTTATCAACTGTACTACCTATGTATGTTAGTAAATTTACTTTACTCTACTCTACTCCACTTTACTTTACTTTACTGCACTTTTATCGACTAAACGCTTTTCTAGTTCCTAGCTTCCATTTATATAGCATAGCTTTCTGCGCCCATCTAAACTACCGCTACTGCTCGAAGCCATATTTTCCACACGAACATTTGGATATACATATACAACATGTAGATGTGCTTTTATTAACAACACTTTATGTGGCGAGCCAGGCGATTCAACCAATGAGTCTGTGGAAAAAAGCGAAACTCTCTCGAATAGCAGACCAAGTACCATCTCCATCAAGTGCCAGCCGAATATTCGCTTGCCATTCCGTTTGTGAACTCGAGCAGCGCTTTTACCGCAAACGAAATCGATATCGTAACAAAGTTACGATGCCGCGCCGCAGCCCGAGCATGGTTAAACGGGACGCAGGTGGCGGGAGTTCATTACTTGGTTGCCAGCTCAATCGTTAAACTTAATTTGTTACCATCAGCGAGCATCAATTTCAGCTTTTCAGGTACGAAATGCGCCTTTTACCCAACAATTCGATGACGGCGATGCCGGCAAATATGTGCGGATGGATGTGTGTATGTGCTCCTATAGATATATATAACGGCTTAAGTGACGGGGCGTAAAAGCTATAAAATGGGCATGAGCAAGTAAGGGGGCTTAAGAGAAGCTCGAGACCAATTGCTACTTAAAAATTGGCAGCGGCAATGAATTTTCCGACGACACATCTCTGAAGCGCCGTACTAGTGGTGAGACACCTTAACGATTCGACGAAAGCGAACAGCAATTGGTGTAGATGTATTTATGTGTGTAGCCACGTTGCTCACATTGGGAGTTACGCTTGAGTCGTTTAAGTGGAAAATTATATAAAAATAGATATCAACTGAAAAGTATACCAAAGCGCCAAAGCCGCTTCCAGCACTTACGCCATGGTCCATTATGCTGCACAAGTGTATGGCAGACTTATGTGCTGAGCACAGAGTTGCTTCGTTTGTAGGCAGCGACATCGTTACACTAACTACTGTACTTGTGCGAGAGTTTAACAAAGGGGTTAAGCCGCCTGGGAAAACCAGCAACGAACGCTCTCTATTTTAACATCAACCTCGTCATCCGTAACAACAACAAAAGCCTGCTGTTCGCCTTTGTCATCGAATGTCGTCATTGTGTCACTACGTCATCGTTATGCTGTCGTCGTCTGCTCACGAGTTTAAATATAAGTAGCACGACATATCAAACGACCACCCTTACCCTGCTCTGTCGGCATTAAAGCGCTTAGCAAACTCGAAACTCGTGCCATCACATCTAATGAATGTCTTTCTAGTTGCCACTGCTTGATAGATATGCAGCGTGGCATTAATAGCGAAGATTTGAAGTAATTTGAGATTATTTGATTTTAATATTCACAGACTGCCTGCGTCTTCGCTCATTAACGAAGCGTACAGAGCGCGGCTGATTAATTTTGTTGCCAAACATTAATAATTCTATATTATTAATTGCTTTAAGAGAGCGTGCTTAAATATTGTTTCTGAGTTAGAGACGTCTGTGCTGTTGTTCGTTTCGCCCAATGTACTTGTATGAACGAAGAGTGAAGGATAAGGCGAGTTGAAATATTTGTCTTTGGGTCGTGGAACTTATATGTAGATGGAATCGAGCCGATGCCAAGCCTACAAAAACTAAATCATTTAATACTGCTCTCTAAAATATTTAAATTTGTCGGATTTAGAGAGTGATGTTGTAGGTGTCTGCAAATTAAATTTTCTTACCTCACTAACTTTTACCATTGGTCTCATAGCATTATTTCTAAAGCTAAGGAATTTAGAGGCTGATTTTCTTCCACATTATTCTAAGAGAAATTTCTTTATTTATATTGCTGGGGATCTTTCTCAGTTAGAGGTATTTTAGATAGTAATTCAAACCATTTTCAATTTCAAATTCTATCTAGACCAGACGGCAGATGTCGAGACAATATACTCTGTGCCCAAAAAATAAGGTGATATTTGAAATTAAACTGCGCGCGTCCAAGGATTTGGAGAATTATTTTTTTTTTAGGTTGGTAGTACTGTCAGTCACATTTATGTCAAATTTCGTGTCAAAATATTCATTTGAGATATGTGTCGTTTTGTGAGCTGCTAAAAGTGAGTTTTTCGTTTTTTGCGATGTCGAAATTTGTTGAGCAAAGAATTTGCATTAAATTTTGTTTACGGAATCAGTTTTCTGCTGCGGATACGTTGAGGATGGTGCAGAAAGCCTTTGGTGATGAGGCTATGTCTAAAAAAATGTTTACAAGTGGTATAGTGAGTTCCAAGCCGGCCGTGGACGTGTCGAAGACGAAGAGCGTCCAGGGCGACCATCTACCTCAACCGACGAAACTCACGTTCAACAAATCAAAGATTTGGTGTTGAAAACCCGTCAATTTACAATTAGAGATCTTGCTGATGAAGTTGGCATATCGAAAGGCTCAGCCAATACCATTTTGAAGGATGTTTACCGACTGGTACCGAAAACATTGAATTTTTTGGAAAAAAGGCGTCGCGTTGAAGTGTGTGAAACGATGCTTTCCGACTACCAGGGTGTCATGAGCAAAGTCGCTCAAAAATCAAGGTCATGTTGACTGTTTTCTTCGATTATCGTGGTGTTTTGCATTATGAATTTCTTCCCATTTTCAAACTTCATAATAAGAATGTATTACAAATGACTTGAATCAGATCAACAAAGTAGTTGAATAAGCATAAAAGGGCAATACCTTGGTTATCATGGGAAATTGCTATGTTATCACAGTGGTTAAATTATTCTTTCTGGTATTATGCCGTAAAATATCGAACATAATCAATATCAGGATGTGTGGTTTATTTTTTAATTTAAGCAACAATTATAATATTAAAATGTATTCATTCAGGAGACATACTATATATAAGAACTGCGCAAAATGAACTTTTTTTCAAAATTTAATAATTAAATTGAGCTGCCTTATAATTATTCACCAATGTTAAGAATAGGTAAGAGGTTTGTACAAAAAGTATAACGAATTTTGAATTTTCCCGGGCTATGTGTTTCTGATTTGCGATTGTTTTGTTGTTGTGTTGAGTACCAACAATTCACACCCCTTACTGAAGCCGACAATCTCGGTCATTTTGAATGTTTAGGTAATTTTTGTTTTGATTTCTCTTAAATTTTTGCTAATTCGATAAAAATGGATTTAGACTCTGTTCAAAATTGTTTTGGAAAAATAAACATAGCTTCGTGGACGCATTCCGAATGTTGACTGTGGCATATGTTGAAGCTACCTCGAACAAAAGAAACGTTTATCGCTCGACAAAATGTTCTCGTAGTGAATATATATCACTATATATACAATATACTTATATATATTTATGGTATCGGACAAACGTTGGATCGATTGGGTCGCCCCGAAGTTTATGCCAAAATTGCTCACTTTCGACCAAAAACTGAGTCTCGTTGACATTGCTTAGAAGATATTGGACCTATTGCGCGACGACCCAGCTCTGTTCCACAGGGTCGTGGTTTTATGGTGATGGTGTGGAAACCATCAATGGCAACCGTTATCGCGACCGTCTCCCTTCGGTCCGACCCCGTCGAAACAGCACGTTTCTTGGGCCTTCCGATGGATGACGTCAACGACAACTTAGCTAATCTTTACCATCTTAACAGGAATTAGATACCCGTTACAACAACAACAACCAAATGTATCGCGCCATATTAACCGACTATTCGATGCCTGAAATTGAAGCTCGAGATCTCGGCGACATTTGGTTTCAACAAGACGGCGCCGCTTTTCACACAACGTAGTAATCTATGAACATATGGAGAGAACATTTCGGTGAGCAGATAATTTCACGTTTTTGACCAGTCAATTGGCCATCACACGCACCGTTGGACCTCGAAAATTGAATTCAACGGATGAGCCATTTGAGGCGTAGCCGCGGCCAACAATTGATAGAGATAATCTTTACAAAATAAATGCCAAAGACTGTTCTTTCGACTGATAATAAACATTACCCTTCAATTTTGAAGTTTCTATGTTTTTCTTCAAAAAAGTAAGGAACCTCGCAATGGATCAATCTTTATAACCTTTAATCCTTGCAAGTTCGAAGAGTATAGTAAAATGTTTGGTTATACCCGAGCTTACCCCTTCCCTACTTGTTTTTTCAGTAATTCATGCTAAATCTCGTGACGATATCTCTTCAAAAAATCAGTTTTCCATGCAAGGACATGATCAACGCTAGTTTGCTATGGTGTTTTGATCTAAACAAGTTTTACGGAGATTTCACCATTATCTTGCACCATAATTAGTGCTAAATTTCTTGAAGATATCTTGTATTAGTAACATGATTTAATACCGCTGACGCTTACATATGGCAACTCCCAAATAATAATTTGCTAGATTATAATGAGTGATTTTTGAAATTATTATATTAGAAATAGCATCATTAAAAGGAAGTTTAAAATGTGTTATAAGGCTTACCTTTTTAAAATAAGTTGAGTTGACTTCCGCTTTTTGCTTTAGCGCATGCAAATAAGACTTCAGTTAGTTATTTTGTAGCTTTGAATATTTCTATTCAGCTCACAGTCAAACATCATGCCACTACACTCCACTTTCCTCCAATTAAGTGTATAATTTACAAGTGTATATATGTATGTATGTATATTTACTTTCTTCTCTTGGAACTCTTGGAGGGTGCACACTTAAACGCTCTTCAATTTAATTGCGCTGACAATTTTCGCACACACAATTTCTTTCCGCAACGCCACTGTCGCAGCTGTCGATGTTATATCGCTATACACGTATGTATGTATGTGCGTCTCACTCAAGTGTTTAACTGCATTATGCTGATGGATGTAAGATATGCCATTTAAAAGCTATAAAAGCTCACTGCGCTCAAGTCAAACGAACGAACATGCATTCGAAGCAAATTGAAAACATGTGTAAACAACTCAAAGCACAAAACACAAAACACAAAACAAAATCAAGTAGAATGAAGGACAATCACAACAACAATAGTAATAACAATAAAAACAACATAAGAGGCGCAATAAATGAAAAGGCATCAAAAGGAAAGTAAAGATTGTAAACACGACACTCTTGACGCCACCGAACACATTTTCATTTAACTACTTTGCATATCAAATGCACTGCTCGGTGACTCCTCGACTCTGCCGCCCTGACCCTGTGCAACCACACAACGGCGGACGTCAATTCTTGGGTCAGCACAAAGGACAAAGCTGCACAGCTGGCCGTTGGTAGAGAGCGATGCTTGTGCTTACACACTGACCAGCGAGCCGCCTTGAACTTATACGCCACCGCAGCCACCGCTATGTACCCTGTGCCCCATACATATACTCTCTTACATGCGGCTGAGACCACACATTGCCAATTACCTAGCATTTATCCCCCCTCTGGTCGCACTGCTGCGGTCCTTTAGCCTTTGCATACCTGCAGACACCTGTGCAAGGTCCTTTTGCATGTTCGCATTATTCATTTCTCACACCTCGCTGTCGGCCAGCCGGCTTGCTAACTCGACATTTGTCGTGGCAATGTGAGAAAATGTGGAGAAATTAAATACAAATGGAAATAGAAGTGAAAATGAAAATAAAAACTCCTGACCCTTAGACGTCTCGAGTTCGAGTGCGTATATATGTATATCCGCCTGGCAGCACTGTCGTTTCTCATGCGCTCACTCAAAGTGTAAACACAATGGCTACGACAGACTGCAGCGGCACGACAGTGAACTGAAAACGTCGTTGTTCATATTACTACATGTACATTTTGAGAAGCAACAACAACACAATGGCCGGCATGTACACAAAACAACGCAGTTGTCCATTTTGTATGTACACAATTTCGTTGTGGCCATACTAATTCCTTTCACTTCAATGAAATTTTAATATTTTGTTCAAAGTGAAATTTTTTATGCAAAAAATAAGTAAATAGCTCAATATTTTTGCTTTAAATTATCAATTGTTATTACAAATGATATAATAGAGCTATAATATAGCTATTTTATGCTTTTATTTGTAAAATAACGTCAAGTTTGTTGAAGCTGTGAATAATTTTACATTTTACATATTAGTGGCATCACCACTCTACCTCCTCTTTCTATCTTCCATTCTACTGTCAACTCTACTGTCGTCCTACTGTCGTTGGCAAAAATAGGAGCAAATTGAAGTTAGCGAGAACGACAACTGTCGGCCTGCAGTCGTGTAGTTGTGCAGCTGTCAAAATAACACTGACCATAAGAATGTGTGTATTTTAATATTTGACAGATGTAGTTTGCAGTCTGTCGTAGCCATTGTGTTTACACTATCATTCATTTATTGCGCTTCATTTCTTTTCTTATTTCCTTACTCTGTTTTGTTTTTTGCTTTTTTTGTCTCCCTCTTTCGCTCGGCATTTCCATTTTGCGTGGCAAAATGCTCCGAGGATTTCGCTTATTCACACTTATTAGTCTGAGGTTCTGTAAATATTTGCATACTTCGCACGTCTTGAGCGTTTTCCTTTTTAATTTTTTCTTGAGCAAACACACCCACACTGACATACACTCCTCTCCATCTCTCCCCACCTGCCCACCGAGTTTTACTGAGGTGGTTTATAAAATATAAGCATACATCTATATATAAGTAGTATATCCTATAGCCTGACGGCTTGTATTACACTTCTAAGATATGGTCGAGAGATTCGGGGAGTTCGCGGGGTGACGGTTAGCTGCAGCGGTTGATGGCCCGGCCGCCTGTCGGCGCTGAGTGGCGCGACTGCGATTACCCGTCGAGCGTCTACCAGAGGGCTTAAAGCACAACTACTTAAGCAGTCTGATATACAAACACGCATACATACATACAAGCATGCATGTATGTGTGCGACTAAGTATTTTCGCATTATGCACAGCCCAGGTGTCGAGTGTAAATGAGTGAATTTCTTTTTGCACAACATTAAGTCGTGGCAATATTTAAATATTTTATACATTACTATTATTATAGCAGTCAGTTATTGCTGTTGTTGTTGTTATTTTATTTTATGTTTTTGTTTTTGTGCTTCTTTCGTGCTTTAATTTTTGCGTGTGTTTTGCTTCTTCATTAAAGGTATTTGCATGTTCGTCACGCTTATCCTGTCGTGACTTTCGCTTCTTCGTGGACTTTTTAAATCTTAAGAATCGCCTCAGGTATGTTTTGGGCGTTTGTAAATGGAGTTGATTTATGCACGAGATTACACGGCATGGATTAAAATCGCTGCAGGGCTATAACTCAGCCAAGTTATTGAATTTGGATTTTTGTTTGGACGAAATGAAAACACTCAAGCACGTTAACTGTAAAATTATGCAGTTGCTTGGCATAAAATAAAAATCCCTATTTGGTGGCAATTAGTGGGGAGATACATATATTCAAGTGGACTTGAATAGAACTTTTTTTGGTAGAAAACAAACCAATTGGACGAGTTATTGAGCATCAATATTTTTGTTACTTAGCAACTATTAAGGTTTCTATGGGTCCACTACTACCACAGCGTTCCTCTGGTCGGCCTTTCGACAACATCAGAGATAACTTTAAGTAGAAGAAGCTCGGTTCCCTACCTCAGCAAGCAATTATAAACAGTCTATTCAAGGCAGAAGTTCTATAATGAATATTAAATATTCAAAGTTTCAACTTCACTTCCACTGGGTGTCAGGTAGCAAAGGCATCGAGGGCAATGAAATAGTGGACGAGATTGCCAAGAATAGTGTACGGCTAACATCCGAAAACGTGGCCAACATTCGGAAACGCAGGCATTGTCTTTACGACGATCTGGAGAGAAGTATGATGAAGAAAATCTAAAACCCATTGAAACGAGCTACCTGGGAGCAAAACTGCAAAAATCATGTGCAAAGCGGTATATCGGAAGTACACAAAATTATTATTGACACTCGATAGAAGAGACTATAGGCACAAGATCGGAACACCAACTGGTCACTGTCTGGTGGCGACACACACCCGCATAATGGGGTTGACAGATCGATAAGACTGTAATGTCTGGAACAAGGCACCATGGAAACAGTGCAGCGTTTCTTGTGTACTTGTCCCGGATTGGCACGACTACGCTGTAAGCATGTGGGATCCAAAAGAATACCGATATTGTCAATAATAATAAATTCGTGTCAAGCGCAGACATCCTAAAGGATGACAACTGCTCACATACCTAACTGAACTGCATCTGGTATCGCAAATTATAAAACTGTTTTATGCTTGACTCATTGGCCTACCAGATCGTTTACCTTTTGTATACTTAAGTTATTTAAGCTGAATTTAACCAGAAATTCTAGTTTATATATAATTTACTTTGATACACAAACAGAAAATGATTAAAATGGGTCAACTTTATTCTTTGGTAAGGTTAGGTCAGTTTCGATGGCGGATCCAGAGCCCCCACTTGGACTACTACTTGCAGTACCGTGGGAATCCAAAACAAACTCCTCTATTCAATTTTATAAGTTAGCAAAGCGCCTTGTGACCAAATCAAATTTGCCCACACGCCTAATTTCCATTCATACCAGCTCGGTGAATATTTGAAAGCATGAGTTCAAAAGTATGTAAACCTTGATCTCGCAACGCCGGACAATCCAAAAGGAAGTGTTGATATGTTTCCACCTCGTATTTCTCCATAATGCTTCTACAGCTGGCGTCCGGTTAAATTATCAACCTTACGGCATGAACGCCGATTGGGCAATGACCTATTAGAGCCCCACAACTAGGGAAATAATAGCCTTACTGAGAGCAGAGAACTCACTACCCAAAAAAATCTTATCGTGACTCGAACGGTGCTAGGCATTCCTTAAGCAGCCCTGGTTTTAAGCCTAGTATCAGCGCCCTGCTGTCGTGCTATTGTGGATCGTCAAGTCTCTAAAGAAGGCTGCACTTCGAACCCTAATGTCAGCAACAAGTAGTTAACTAAGACAATAATAATCTTGTCAAAAGAATAAAAAAAAACGAAATAATTTAAAATAATGCTCGCTATCAAACTGGATTCAAATAAGCACTACAACAATAACATCGAAAAACAAAAATCTCATATCGGAAGTGGATTGTTAGATAATTAGTTTACAACCTCTAACTCTGATGTCGTGACTATTTGTCCAATGCGCTAAACATAAAAATATTGTTTCATATTACTGCAATTCGGATTCACAAAAACGTAATCAATACAAACTTAAAATCTATCATCATAATTTGGTAATCAAAAAATTTATGTATGAGTTGAGAGCTTATTATATAATATTGCTGAACAATAACGCTTAACGCAGCCCTTTTGATCTGCTACTTAGAAAGCTGCTCTCATTTCTTCAAAAAAAAATCTTGTTTTGTACATTAAAAAACGCTAAAACATTTATTTTGATGATATAAATACATAAGAGATGAGATTTAATCGTGCACAAATGGGCATGGCAAAGTATCTGTTCTTAGAATAAAAACCCTTCTTAAGAAATTTTAAATGTAATGGCAATTGTTGCCAAGTCTGTGTTAGTTTTAAAGACAAATTTTTGACATAAGAGAAATAAAAAAGAGCTAAATAGACTTTGTAATTCTAGTAGCAGTGCGCGCAGCAGATATTTTGTAACAAAATTGAGTGATCTCTCAACCACTTTACATGTTCTCATATCGTAGGCAAGTTAAAAATGTCATGTACTGGAGGCAATTAATGATTAATGATACACTAGAAGGCTTATAAGCAATGTATTGGAATGACTCGACCTAAGTCAATAGTAAGTATTACACTCCAGGAGGAATTTAAAAATTACTATTAAAAATTTCGTTGGATCTTGATTTTCAGCAATTCTTTTGCTTTGGAAAATAACCCACAAAAGCAGAGTATGTTTCTAACTTTTGTTAGTGGCACTGAAACGTTAGTAACATATAATTTGATTGGCACTGTGATCAATACTTTGAGAGCCATTAAAAATGGCCTTAAAAGTATGCAATGTAACTAAAAGCATGAACTGTCGATGCTGTCATTTGAATAAAAAATTTGTTCAAACACAACCTTGAAGAAAGTGAAAACTGTGCTATAGCTATAGCTAAGCAACAAAAAAAAAATTGCTGGCATAGCACATCAAACTAACACGTTAAAAATAATTTTTATTGTAAGTTGACTGTAATAATGACGATTTATGTAAAAGGGTGATCCATAGCGACGTTCCTTACTCTTTTGAAGAAAAAGCACAGAAATTTCAAATTTAATGGAGAATGTTTATTGTCATTTGAAATAAACATTTATTGGCTTTTTTTTCTTGAAGATTATCTCTTTCAAGCTAAAAATTTTTCAATTGTTGCAGAACGTGAATTTTCGAGATAAAGTTGAACAAAACAAAACGTTGTTCAGGCGGAAGTCTTTCCGTGATGAAATGTCAAACAATACTGAACAAAAATAACATGACAGCTTGACACGACTGACGCGTGAACTGTCAAAAAAACGACTATTAGAAAAAGTACGTCTACTTAGATCACCCGTTATTATTATGAGAAAATAGTGTGTCATATTTTTCTAATATCAAGTATATTTTTTAGCTTTTTAGAACAGGTGTGACAAAACAAATATAATTCCGGAGGCACACGTCAACAACATCAGTAAAAACTACAAAAACGTAGCTCTCACTTCTCACGCAAAGTGTTGTTCTTTGAAATGCTGTGTTTGTTGTAAAAGATGCTTTTCGGCACAACCGGAGGCTTTGACGTGAGCAACCGTCTTTGAAACTATGTATGTATATATATATATTTACAAGCAAAATTCTAACTTATCATTGTTTTCACTGGTATTGGGAAATTTTTCCACCAGACCTTACCAATTTTCGAAATAATTGAATTCTTGGGACATATACTATATATCAAAGTGATTACACCAAATATCTCACCCTCTCAGTCATTTTAGGTTTTGTTTTCTGTCTTGCTCAAAGTCCACTTAAATTGATTCGTTAATTAAGATTACGTAAGCAGGGATGTCCGCTGGGTTTGGGGCCCGCCACGTAAAAAACACCACCAGAGAAAGCATCAAAATAGCTTCTCGTTGTTGTAAACTCGGCTATAATTGCGAAAGCGCTGTCTACGCCAATAAACAAGAAGATGAAGCACAGTATTGTGAACAAAAAACTACACCAATGATAAAATGTTTGAATTTGAAAACAAATTTTGAGTATTTATTTAAAACTGTATGAAAATTACAATATTTCAGTCCTCATATTAGTTTTATATACTACTTAGTGGGCCAAATTCTGTCAGTTCTTTTATTATTAATGAATGACATGACAAATGCTTGTAAGGAAGTTCGTCATTGAGAATGAATTCGATCCAAATCTGAGCAAAGCTTTAATATTCCGAGAATTTAACTGCTATAGATTTTAATTTCCAGAAATTAATCAATTGGTTAGGTTTGAGAAGAATTTCCGAGTTCTGTTTCAAAATTTCGAATATATATATATATATATATATATATACTTCGCGTGTTTTTCAAATACATACATTTTTTTTCTGTAAGTTGGTAGCACTGTTAAAAAATTTTTATTAGTATTTGAGATACGCGTCGTTTTGTGAGGCTCTAAAAGGGAATTCTTCCTCTGAATTTATTGAACAAAGAAGCGCAATAATGCACCATCTCAGCCTGCATTGGTTATTCGTGATCATTTCGCCACATTTTCAACTAATATCGCGCCGCAACCACCACATTCGCTTGATTTACCCTCGTGTAACTTCTGGCTATTCAGCAAATTCACACCACTCCGAGAACACCGTTTTGACTCAGTTGAGGATATAAAAGCTGAATCGAAGAAGGTTAATTTAATCTCCCCATGACATGTTTCTCTGCAAGAAATGAGCAATGGATTTTTTTCTTTCACTTAAAGCCTTGGCATCGGACAGGAAAGATTTACAAGATCTCAGTGCTTTAAAAGTCATAACTCATGAAATTTTAGAACATATGACTGCAGAAAATTTGTATCAAGACAACAATGTTTTACTGCTTTCAACTCTCTGTGAAGATGTAACATTATTTTCAGCTATCGGAATGTCATGTACACAAAGTCTATCTAGTTCAACGATATGGTTTTGCAAGCAGATCTTGTTTTGGATTATTAACGAAGAACATGGAGAAATTGCGTGCAAACTGGATTCTGCTATTATTATTAAAGCATTTCGTGAAAAGCTTAGCACATGAAAAGTACCCGCCTTGCTTCGGTGCGCGCTAATCGATCTTCTCGGTTCGAGTTTTACGAACCCTTGCAATAAAGTTTCGTACAAATGGCAACTGTGCCTACTATATATAAATAGTACGAACTTATTCCCTGGACTTAAAAAAAAGTTTACAGAAAATTTGGCTAACATATTATTCGCGACTTCCGAGTCTTCATATATGTACATACATATATCCATTTATATCTATTCACATGTATATAAGTAGAATGGTCTTGATATCGCTGATGAATTTTAGTTATTTCAACGAATATTGCTCTCACATAAACGAGCAAATAAGAGTTACAAAAATGCTGAATAAAAAATTATTTAAATATAATTAAAAAAAGTTACTTAAATACTGGAAAATATATGTATACCACACGTAGACACAATCTTCTGTGCACACAAAACCAACCATGGGGCCGTTAACCGCAGCACCACCCACCCAGACATACCGTTATTATGTATTGTATGTACGTTTATGAGCGCGCCCACATGTCACTCCAGCACATGAGGCACACGACTTTAGTTCTTCGCATTTATTTTGCTCGCAAACAAGCAATTTTATGTTTCTTCATTTATTGTCACCCGCCATTTGTTGGCGCTTGGCTTGGCTGTTGCCTCGCACATTAACATAATCAGATTTTTGGATTGAGTTCAAATCATTGCTAATGCCTCTTGTGGCCATTCAAACACACCCACATGCCACATAACATACATAACAACAACAACAACAACTTGCGTTCCCCTATAATTTGCTTGCCACACAAGGCACACATTTTTGCTGCCAACGCTGATGCGGCATTTTGCCATTTTGGCAGGTATTCTGCTTACCAGACGCAATTCTAATTCTGTCGTGTCGACAATTTATTTAAAATTGCCAAAAATATGGAAATTAGAATTAATAAAAAGCTATGAGCATCTCGAATACTACGAAAACGGTTTGCTTGCACTTTTTCAGCAAAATAAATGCTATTACTGCTGTTTGATTTTAGTTTACCGTTATTTTATACGAAGATAATCTCATTTAAACATTGGTGTGTAATTTTATTAACTGATTTTAATTATTTTTTTTTTTCTTTTTAATATACATATATTGTTTAATTCACTATATATAATTTTATTCGCTTTTCACTTCAACATTTATTGGTTTGCAAATATAATTTTCATAAAATTTTAATTGCTTCACTTGAAATCTCCATGTGACACATTCTAACTTGCTTTAACTGCCTTAAAGGCTTTAGTTTTGGCTTTGATTTCAATTTGAACTGCAAAGTATGCGCGACAGCACTTGCCACAACACTAACATGGCCACGCTTCCGAGTTAACTGACTTGGAACGTGGCAACGCTCGGCTACGAACATCACATGGCAGCATTTTCCGTTGAACGAAGCGCCAAAAACTCACCACAAACGAGCGACAAAGCGCGCGAACAGCCGAGTGTTAACGGCCTGAGCGAATGCTTGTGAGCAAACAACCGCATACGAGCTAGTATTCACCAACTGTGGTGTGTTTGTGCTCCCCTGCGGTGGTTAAACTCTCAAAATGTTTTGCCGAAGTTCTCCGCTTCAAGAAAGGGGCCGCGTGTCAAGTTGAACGCACTTATTATGCGGACGCCACTGCGTATGAGTGACATTGTACCGGCTTTGGTGAATATCTACTCCAATACCACCCCTCAAATAACGACATTTATAAATGTCAACACACAGAGCTTGAGTCACTTCTTGTGTCTCCACAATCGCGCTTAATTGTTGCACTCCTTTTTACCTCCGCGAGGTACGGCTTTTGCAACTTTACATGCTGCATTTAAGCCGAGTTTGGTAACTTTATTCTGCGAATTTTATTGCTTGACCCGCAATGTTTTTCGTTTTTGCATATCTAAATTTCACAGCCGCTCTTCGGACTGCAAATGCGCAAACAAATTTCAACACAAAATTGTCAGAAGTGTGACCTGACGTGCCCTCGTAGCACACACGATACAGTTTTTGTTTGTTATTGTTACAACTATGCTGTTGCTTTACTGGTTGTTTGTTGTATTTATGTACGTTCACTTCGTGTGCGCCACGTCTGCGTCTGCCCCTCTCCTGTTCTCGCCAGCAAAGTGTCTCCTCTTATGTCGCATACAATTTTGTTGTAGTTTCGCTTTTTATGTCTGTGTTTCGCGCGTCTGTTTCATCGGTCACGTGACCCTTGTCCACGCGATTTCCAACAACTGATTAAACTGTCAAATACACAGATTGGCTACAGACAGGTAACGAGCTCATAAAAAATACAAAAAGAAAGAAGAACGATGTAGTGGTCCGAACTAAATGGATTTGCCTGGTGGTGAATGTGGGACGCCCAGCGAATACATACGAAGTTTAGGGAATAAACAACCGTACATAAATATACGTTTATTCGAAGGAAGAGTCAAGCCAATCAAAAATCATCGGACATCGTAATTAACTGGCAAAGTTTACTGATGACTCACAAATACTTGTGACACAACGGAGAGGAAAATTACATCTGTCCGAAATGCGAATTGACGTCCGTCAGAAATTAACTAGCATTTCAAATCATAATTTTGCTCAACCGATATTATCAAGTCCGGTGTTATCTTAATAAAAATTAAATAAAAAACAAAAAAAAATGTGTCCACTTCGGTTGCTGCTAAGCTATAATACCCTTCAGAGCTGTATTTTTATGGCATAAAAAGGTATAAAAGTATGTATATCTATTGTGATTTAGATCGGTCAGTTTAAATAGTAGCTATAATCTATAATGGTCCGTTCCAAATAATATTTACAGAGAATATAGCGACACCTGGAATAATAATCTAAGCAAAATTTGGTGAGAATTTCTGCAAAAAAAGTTTTTATACAAGAGCTTGAATTTGATCGGTCAAATTGTGTGGATGATATATGATATAGTTGACCGACGTGAAAAATTTCTTTGATAATTATGGCGACACTTTGGATAATATTCTATGTCAAATTTCTTGAAGATACCCCGTCAAATGAAAAAGCTTTCCATACAAGAATTGATTCCGATCGTTCAGTTTGTATGACAGCTGTATGCTATATTTTTTGATATTTGATTGACAACAGATGCTTATTCCATTACATGATCGGCCGGTTAAGCAAAGATTCCGCCATGGATGTTTGGTATGAGTTCGTCATTGGTCCGAGAATACTGACTTTTAAATAACCTGAATCTGAAGTTATATCTGAACATCGGGATACTCAGTCAATGTAATCCTTTTCATCATCACAAACTCCATTGGAGATAATTACGTTAAATTATTTGAGAACCGTCACAGGTCCAAAAAAAAATATAAGGGTTTTTTCTTTCGCGTACTTGTGTGCTTAAATTGGCTGTTAACAGTAGCAAAATCAATTTCCAACAGGATACGGACCCTAAATACACATTGTATCTTGTAAGTGCAGGGTTGTTATGGAAATAAAAATAACTCCATAGGTCCCGCAATCACTAGACATTAATCCTATTCAAAATATCTGGAACTTTTTGGAAAACCGTATTCGAAAACATCGAATTTCTTCAAAATAAGGCCAAAAAACTGGATCTTCGACTTAGTGGATCAAAATATCCGGAAATAATTCTAGAAATCGAATGGGGAGCATACATTGACGTCTAGGGACAATAATAGTAACAAAATGTAGGCGAAAATCCGCTAAAACTATTGTAATTACTTTTGATTTATATAAATAATCATTGGTGTATGTAAACTTTTTTGATATGAATTTGGCGCATTTTAAGCTTTAGCATTAATTTTTTTTTATTTGTGGTTTGTTCGTCGAGAGAGGAGTTTACTTCTCAATTGCCTACTCAGTCCGAAGTAGCACCTGTTGGCAAGAGTTATCCTGCGTTGGATTTCTAGGCTGACATTGTTGGTGGTATTTACACTGGTTCCCAAATATACGAAACTATCTTCAACTTCAAAGTTATGACTGTCAACAGTGACGTGATTGCCAAGTAGCGAGTGCGACGACTGTTTGTTTGATGACAGGAGATACTTTATTGGACCACTATAAATGAAGAGGATGGTGAAACGAGTTGAATTCCAAGTCTGTCCATCCGTCCGGGCAAGGTGTAACTTGAGTACAAATTGAGATATCCTGATGAAAATTGGTACGGTATTTTTCGGATATAAGAGCCGAGAGAATTGCTCAAAATTGAAACACTTTATCCGGGGAAGTCTTATATAAAAACCCCGGATAATGCACTTTTAGGGCTTATATGAAAATCCCGCTTTATGTACCTTTTGAGGCTTATATAAAAGTGCACATATGAAACAACCACTTTTTTAAGCTACGAGTATGTAAATATTTATTAGATACTTTTTAAAAGTAATTTAGTATATGTATTCATCACTACATAGTGATAGTCATAGTGAACAGAAAAAAAAACAAAAGTAAAGTTCATATAAAAAACCAACCATAAAAATATAAGGAACAAATGAGATCTTTGTCACCCATGCTTGAAAAAATTTTGCACAGAACGAAGTCTTAAAAAATTACATTTTTTTAAAAAACAAAGTCTTAAAAAATTACATTTAAAAAAAAAAATTGTTATTTTAGATTGGAAAGACATCTCATTATGGAGAATGTCTCCTTCCATGCTTTCTAATTCAGCAATGTATTTATTTTTTGGCAGGAAGTGGGCTCTGAGGCTGTAAATGCAATACAGAACTTCTGCAAGTGACGGTGTTTTTAGCATTTCCTCAGTTTCCTATTCATCTTCAGACCCGTCATTATCAATTTGCAGTGGATCTGCTTCTGCATCAACAATCCTCATCAGTCCAATTGCCATAGCATGCATTGTCGTCATCACATACAATATACTTATGTTTCAAATGAGCTTTGTGTATTTGCATCTGCCAGGCTCTCAACGATTTTTTCTACTTCAGCAATTGTATCTTCAAATTTCTGATCAGTGGGTGTAGTTATAAATTTTGCCTTTCCTTTTGTTACCAGCCATCCTGTAAAAAATAAACCCTAATAAATTTTGCAAACATAAAAATTATTTCACTTACACTTTTGCCAAAGTTTCACATTTACCGCCATTAATCAACAAACATATGTTTTTACAGATTGTCATACCGCAAAAAAAAAAATCAAATAAGTGTTTTCAGATTTTTCATTCTTATATCCGGGGAGGGTTTTGAAAAACCTTCTTATGGGAGGGTTTTGAAATCTCGATCGGCAACCTTTTTGGTGACGCTCGCTCTTACGTAGTAAGTAAGAGTGAGAGGCCTCCGGGAATCGAGCGAGAGTGAGACGGTCTATCGGGCGAAAGTGAGAGGCCTTCGTGTATCGTGCGAGAATGAGACGGAAGACTTTCTGTCTTTCACGTCATTCTCTGCGCTCAGGCGGCGTCGCGATCGCGGAAAACAGCTGTTGGTTTCTAACACAGTGATCATAAGCAACGTATCTTGTTTTTGTGCCTGCCTTCATTACTTAAATCGAGAGTTTTGTGCAAATATGCCGAAGTCGGGTGCAGAAAGGACAAAAAAGAAAAAACGGGCGAGTGAAGGAATTGATCAGAATAGAAAACGGAAAAAAAGTAGAACTGAAATTGAACGAGATAGCAGGGAACGGAGGCAAACACGTGCTAACCTCTTACGTAACAGTGTGGACGATAGTGTAAATAATCCAGAGAATGAACTATTAGCAACGACTTCGACTCATCCCCCTCCTGATTGTGATGTACATAGTGGTGATCGATTACAATATTCAGACTTCAATAAGTTTAAAACTGGACATAAGAACTTTCACCGTGATTTTATAAATAATCCATTCGGTTTTACGTGTTGTGTATGTGATAGATTATGGTTTAAAAATGACTTGAAGACTCTATCCGTTGAAAATGAAATTCGTATTCAACAAAAATTTCCAGAATTCAGAAGTAATAATGAGCTGGCATGTACCAGCTGTCGCCAGGCTTTGAGGAGAGACAAAAATCCAACATTGTCGAAATTGAATGGCTTTGTATATCCCCCGATCCCTTACTATCAAGAAGTGTTTGACACGTGATTAAAATGCTTTCTCTTCCTCTAAACACAGAAAATTAAATAATCCTTGCAGATCCAATCATTCAGTTTCACTTCTATCGCGTGTCTTCATGACACGCCTATTTTTTTTCAATATTATAAGCGGGGAGACCTTTTAAACGGGGAACACATTAACCGGGGATTTTTCTGTACATTGCTTATGTGGAGTTTTTTGTGACCTGATTTTATTTCCTTATAATCGGGGAAATCTTTTAACCGGGGGGGCTTATATCCGAAAAGTACTTTACACATGTTTCCCAGCATAAAACTAAAGCGGAGTTCGCAATAGCAAGGGCACCTGAGGGTAAAAAATTTTGAACAAGTTGGCATGGTCCCGCCCCTAATACCATACAATTGAAATTCTGAGAAAATCTTTGGAGTTGGAAAAGGCTTACGCTGATTCAGTTTTATTAAAAACACAAGCCTGCGAGTGGTACAAAGTCTTCAAGGAAAAACCATGCTAAAGCCGCGCAAAAATCAGGGTGATGCTCATTGTTGTTTTCGATATTCGTGGTTTAGAATTGGAATGAATTTGTTCCGGAGGAACAGGCGGTCAAAAAGGAGTTCTATTTCGCCGAATTGAGGCGTTTGCGTAAGAACATCCGTCGAAAACGGCCGCAATTGTGAAAGAACAATTCATGGATTTTACACGATTATAATACACCATCGCATCGAGCCACGATTGTGACAGAATTTAAAGCCAAAAACACAATGAATTCTATCGAGCAATCATCTTATTCACCAGATTTGGCTCCGTGTGATTTTTTTTTTGTTCCACAAACTGATATTGCCGCTTCGTGGAATTCGATTTCAGGCGATCAAAGAGATTAAACAAAATTCGCTGAAGGAGCTGAAGGATATCCCAAACAGTGCTTTTGAAAAGTATTTTGAGGGCTGGAAAAATAAGTGTAATACATCTGGTGGAGATTACTTTGAAGGCGGCAAAATAAATATTGAATATAAATAATAAACAAACTCCCATAATACATTGTGAACTGCCACGGAATTTATTTTAAAGTGTATTTCAAACGGATGCATTTTATTCATTTCAATATCTGATCTTTCTGCAGGGTATGGGAGAGGTTTGAGAAACTGAGTTATTATGAAAATATTTACCATTGAATTTCCAATTTTAGCTCACTGAAATCTGCATTATTCTTCGTTCGATGACACCTACGTGTTCTGCTATGTAAAAGGTACAAGCAAATAAATATTATTTTCTTATTCTTTCATAATACTTATGTCCTTTTGATCATAGACGCAACTCTAACACAGTCCATCATTTTAAAGCCATGTCTTTCGGTTACTCTTTTTGTTTCCAAAAAGCTTTCGCTCGTATCTTGTTTTGTAGAGACAAGAAACCTAACCTATAAAGGTCAATATTATTAATTATACAGCCCACATGTACACATGTAAATCCTGACCTTTCTGAAGAAAAATCACTCGTTATACAAATATCATTAGCTATGCCATGGCTTTTTTGGCTGCAATCGAAACTATTATATAATTTAAACAGTTACAAGGCGCGTAGACACTGCCGCTCGAGCAATAGTACTTAAAGCCAGTATCATAAATCATTTCTCAAACCGAAACTGTCAAAAGTTGTGTAGATTTGGTCACGTTAAATATGTCGTTTTACGCAAAAGCCCCACTCACCCCGACCACCTTTGCGACTCCACAGCTACTTGGGTGGGTATGTGTATGGAAATCAGTAGGTAGGGCCATCAAGGGAATGGCATTTTCGACACCCGTTGGGGGACGTTCTGTCGAAGCGACGCCCGGCGTGTGGTGGCCTCCACAAGGACTTGTCGGGTCACTGTTGGCGGCAACCGTCGCAGAGCAAATGAATAATGATGAAATTATTATCAACAAACAATCGCAAAGTGTTGTTGTTGTTGTGACAGCTTTCCTTTAGTTACCGACAGCACTGTCGTAGTTTATTATTTTTGAAGCCGATGTCGCAAGGGTAAAAACGAGTGTTTTTGGTTTTATTGTCGTGTAACCGTTGTCCGTTGCTTGTTCGTTTGCGGATTTACTCCACATCCACTACATCCGTTCTTCCACACTCCGGCACGCACACTGCCGGCCTAACATACAGACGTCAACTGAAATATCATTCCTTGAACTTATTTCTGTCTTCGCTGGGCTGCTCTGATACTGCGACGAGGAAATATGAAATCCGATTTAAAAGAAAAGCTCAAAAATTGCCATGCATATTTATTCCTGTAATGGCTTGGAAAACGGTGGCAACAACAATTAAACATGTCAATAAAGCAGACAATGAAAACGGTTTATGCTTTGTATAATTTTTCGCATTGCGAAAATGCGTATGGGGCTCCCGAAGCGGGCGCAATGAGCTTTCGTCGATAATTGCTGGGATTCGCAATGAAATTTTGATGTCTGCTTGTTGAGGCCAATAACTATTGTTTATGGATATGTAAAGCAGGGGTGTATTAAAGTAGTAAATAAATGTATAATTGATTTCGTTGTTGAGCTTTTAACCCAAAAAAAAAAAACGAAAGAAAAAACTGCAAATCAAACAGGAAAGAAAAACTAGTATATTGGAGAAATAATGTTGAAGAAACTTATGTTGTGATATATGGCTCTCGGTGCAACTAACAGTCCCCGACACCAAGCCACAGTAAAATTATATCCTTTAAGTCGTGGAAAATGGGAATATAATCGAAGTTCTAACTGAAACTTCCGATCCCAATTTCAGATTTGGTGCCATGCACTACCTAGTAGTCAGAGGAGTTCAGTTTTATAGGTCTACTTCAAGTGTTGCACCTGCTATAAAAGTCCAAAATAATACTTTCGATAAAAAGTTGGCTATAGGAATTGGGCCTACATAGCAAAATGGGGGATGGGGGGATGGTTTTATACGATTTGAACGAGATTTAGACAAAACGTGACCCACTGTAATTGCACTATTCCGGCAAAGTTTGGCTTGCGTACCGGAAAAAAATCAGACGGAACTACAAGGAGCATTCCAAAGTAAACAGGACTTTTAAAAACAAAAACAGAACAAATGCTTTTTTTTCGGCAAAATCAATTTATTTTATCCATATAGTCTCCTACTGCTTCAAAACAACTTTTGCACGGTCCAAAAGCATTTCGAACGAGTGTTTTAGCTCGTTGGCCGCCAGTATGCCGGTGCAAGCCTTTTGAAGGGCTTCTACGTCTGCATAACGCTTTCCTTTCAACGGCAAATGCATTGCCTTAGCAAGGGAATACGGGAAGTGGTTAATGGTAAAATGTGATTTTTGGTCAAGTAATATCGGTCACAAGCGTCGATCGATGAGATCGTGCAATAAACGCCAACTTTCATCTTCGGTGATCCGGATTTTGATTGGCCCACATGTTGATCGCCTTTTATGTCCTCACGAACACTTTGAAAACGTTGAAACCACTCGTGCACTCTGCTACGGGATAGGCAATCATCGCCATAAACTTGTTTCATCAATTAAAACGTTTCGGTAAAAGTTTTACCAATTTTAAAACAAAATTTAATGTTGGCAATTTGTCCGAAGCTCATTTTCGCAACGATAACACAAACATACTGACACTTAAAACACATTAACTTCACTTCCAATCTTTGATATGTTATGAAATTCTCACTGGACAATCGATAAGGATAGCGGATTCTAACGCACTAGTCGACATATAGATGGCGCCACCAGGGATATAGATGGCGCCACATAGATTCAAAAAGTGCTGTTTACTTTGGAAAGCTCCTTGTATTACACCCATTTTCGAATTATAATATTAGGATAATACTCCCTACCAAATTTGATTAAAATAGGGCGTGCAAGTCTCGGTACATGTCTTCCCCTAAATGTAGGCGATGCCACAGACATCCTCCGAATTCGACAGTAATAAAGCCGTCTTGTTAGACAAGATATCAACCTTGTATCTTTTCGTGGAGCTTAGTTCTGGTTTTCGTTAAATGACCTTTTGTGATTTGTGACGCTTCTGTCAACGCCAACACTTTTTAGATGCCAGGAAACAAATGTATCAAGTTTCATCAAGATATTTCAATTTTTACCCAATTGTCGCTTGCACGGATGGACAGATGTGCGGACGGACAAACAGATAATCACTCGGAATTAAGCTAATCTTATCATTTATATATATATATAACTCTATATCTATCTTGTTCAATTTAAGGTGATATAAACAACCGTTAGGTGAACAAAACTTTTATACTCTGTAGCGATATTTTGCAAGAGTTTAACTAGACAAACTGTAACTTTGACTACAGTGCGCTAAGTGTTGGCCAAGATCTGTGAAAGGAAGACCCACATATGTACACCACTTTTTTCGATTTTAAAGCCGCTATGTCTGAACTTGGCGTCCATGCAAAGCATACGGCTATGTAGGCTGACGTTGAGCAATACTAAAAGCTCTGTCACTATCGGGAAAGACCTCTCCAGCCGTTCAATATCAAACGAGGTTCCATACAAAGAGATTCCTTATCATATGACTTCATCAGTCTATTGCTGGAGAAAATAATACAAACTGCAGAACTAAATAGAGAATGTACAATCTTCTATAAGGCTGTACAACTGCTGGCGTATGCCGATGATATTGATATATTGTCCTAAGAACCACGCCGTTAGTTCTGCTTTTGCCAGACTAGATAAGGAGCGAAGCGTATGGGTCCGGTTGTGAACGAGCACGAAATATCTCCTGTCATCAAGCAATCAGTCATCACAACCGCGACTTGGCTCCCAAGTCATTGGTGACAATCATAACTTTGAAGTAATAGATAATTTCGTCTATCTTGGAACCAGCATTAACACAAACAACAACGTCAACCTCGAAATGCAACGCAGAATATCTCTTGCCAACAGGTACTACTTCGGACTGAGTAGGCAAAGTCCTCTCTCAATGGGCAAAGACCAAACTCTATAAGTCTTCTTCTTCTTAATTGGCGTTCTCTCATCCGAGGCTGGTTATAGCTCTTCACTGGGGGTGTTTTTTTACGTGGCGGGTCCCAAACCCAGCGCACAACCCTTGTAGGGAATGTTTCGCCTTCTCACTTTAGCTCGCCTTCGAACGGATGTTCTTAGGCTACCCAGAGGATACTTGGTCAAAGACCGGAAGTAGTGAGCTGCTTGAGCCATGTGTAAAAGAATCGTTTCAGGCCATTTCCAAGTGAATGGCGATCAGAGAACTTTTCTCACTTGCGTGAACTTCTACACATGACTCCATCCTCCCTCTATAAGTCACTCATTATTAAACTTAACCTATATATTTGAAAGAGAAACTGCGTTTTCACATTAGTGACTATGTTTATGTGTCATATACTTTCTGTTGTGCGAATACGTCCGTTTTTTTTCCAAATTAACGTCATTTGCCGGAAGTGTTGATTTTCTTCTTTCCGTCAAAGAAATCGACAGCTGACTCCTAAAAGTTTACGGAGGTGCTGCACCAAGTTAGAAAACATGATGTGATTGGTTTCGTCGCTTTAAAAACGGCAATATCAATACTAATAGCGTAAAAGAAGGCCAAAAACTTTCGAAAACAGTTGGAAACGTTGTTCCATGCGTTTCGTGTCAAAGGAAGAAGAGCTTACTTCGGAATTGAGAATCAACATCTCAAAGCGGTTACATGTGCTGGGAATGATTCAGAAACAAAGAACTTGGGTTCTTTATGTACTCAGTACCAAGAGAGGCATTAAAAAGTGATTCTGCTGCATTATAACGCTTTTTTTTAACGTGTTTGGTAACGTGAGACACCAAACACGTTAAAACCGACCTGTAAACACTTAAATGGGAAGTCCTAGCCCAACACCGTACTCTCCAGATATTATTATTTGTTTCGTTCGATGGCACATGGTCTGGTTCGGAAGCAGTTTCACTCACAAGATGACTTCGTTGATTGGCTTGATTCTTGAATAGCACCAGAAGAACAACAGTCTTGCCGTCATGGTATTCGGGCTTTGCAAAAAAGATGTGAAGAAGTTGTTACTAGCGATGGGCAATACTTCGACTAATTCATTTGTAATTTCCTTACAATAAAATTGCATTTTCATTAAAAAACAGCGAGAACTTAGTTGCGCGCCTAACACTATTGTCCATATCAGATTATTGGTCCGATCTCAGAGCACTTGAGCAATAATCTGTGCTAAATGTGATGAATATAAATCGATATGTATCTATTCCTATAGTGGTTCGATAATGCCGCTTCCGATAAATGAGCACCTGCTTTAAAAGAAAAAGGCATTTGCAAAACTTCAAATGGATATCTCGAAAACTGAGGTGCTAGTCCGGGTTTATACAGATGGACAGGCGAACCAACAGACAGCCTTGGCTAAATCGTCTTAACTTTTCACCCTCACTATTTATATATGTATATATTTACATACATTTCCACTCCGTTGGAAGGTCCAAGTGGAGAAGGACCTGGCTTCGCTTGGAATATCCAATTGGCGCCACGTAGCGAAAAGAAGAAACGACTGGCGCGCTGTTGTTAACTATAATCGCGTAAGCAGTACGCCAATTAAGAAGAAGAAGATATATTTAAGATGCGTTACCTTCTGTTACAAACTTCTTGGCAGACTTATCATAATTATCTGTTTTCGTTAGTAATCCTTAAATTAACTGCTAATGTGGAATTTGTCTAACTAGTCGACTGCACTAGCTGAATAAAGGGACGAAATTGGTAATCAGAGTAACGAACTTGCTCTCCAAAAGCTATGGATTTAGCTCCAGTATCTGGAAGATAAGACAAGTTTTAATTAAAAGTGGATCCAATAGATAGGAAACTTAAAGTTCCAAAGTGTTCATAAATATAAAATATAATATAATATAAAATATGATGAATGAGGGCTGGCACTTCTCTGCCTCATTATCATCAAAATGGCTGGATTTTTGTTATTTTACTGTGGTTTAATAATCGAAGTCTGAACCTTAGATGAGATTAGTGAGCAATTATATGCGATCGGTGAACTCTCTGCCCTCCGTAAGGTTTGTACCTTTCTCCAGTTAAAGGATTATTTTTTAGTCATTACCCATTACGAAGTAAGTTAAAAGTCTTATTGGATAGAGTTGTCGAAGTTGTTTGGTTGTTGAACAATCTCAACAATTTTTATTTGGCTGTTAAGCATTTGTGATAGATTTTGTTTTCAAAGAAATCTGCATTGGACCGAATTAGCTTCGTATAAGGTAACACTGTCCCTCAGTACAAACATTATTACAACGTTCTAAAAAATATATCCAGAAACCATTAGTAACACCATGTTTTGGGTTAACCTCTTTAGTATTTCATCGAAAGTACAAGGAATTCTATGAAATTTCTACTTTCACTTTCTTTCAATTAATTAAACTGTAAACATATGAAAATATTTTCCATGAATCGATGCTAATTACCTTCTACGTCGCTGCGAGTTCCAAACCAATTAGATAACGGTTAACTGTAAATTCCAACGTTTAAATTATTCATTGCAATGGAAAGGAATTCTATGAAATGGCGAAAACAACTATCGCAAATTGGAGCAAATGAAATTCGAAGAAATAAGCGGGAACAGCGTATGAAATCACGAACGAGGGCAGCGGCATAATCCAATGAGTTTTTGAATAAATCATAACTTAAATCTGAAGTTCGTATCAAACACAATTTGTGACATAAATAAGTGCTTTACGAGGTGAATTAATGTAGGGGCTTTCAATAGGGCACTACAAAAGTAGACCGATAAGGACATCAAACGACGCCATATTTTTTCCCGCTGTTTGGCATTTCTCTTCGGTAAGGTTTCATTTCATCATGGAAAGAACCATGATTCGGAGTTAGTGACCTCTACTTTAAAAGCTATATAGCGCGAATGTCATTCTGAAATTTTAATTAATTTTGATTTGTCGGAAAAGCTTGTTACTAAGGTCGGTATATCACATGCTTAGTTTAGAATAAACCAATATCAATTTAAATTTAAGTATAATAATTCTGTAAAATGTTTAAAAATGGACTACCTCGGACTTAATCACGCACAGTTTCTTTAGAATATCTTCTGGAATGCCATCAAGTTACTTACTTTACTATAATACTAAGTATAAACTGAATCAGATTCGAAGTATCTTAATTAATTAATTAAATATGTGTTGTTGAAGTGTGAATCGTTTTGTTCCCAAATTAGATTAAGTTCGTTAATGCGATCTTCTAGCCTCATATATCCAATATTATAATTTTAGTTCGAGATAGATTTAAAACATATAAGAACTACAGTTACAATGAGAGATTAGAAATTCCATGGTGTAATATTTTGTAAGTTTGTTTCGCTTAGTATGGTGTAATGAATAAAATCGGTCCATATCTTTACACCGGGACCTACATATGTATATGCATTTCTTTATGTCGTCCACTGCATGCTATAATTATTGCCCGGAGAATTAGATAAAGTTATCGAATTCGGTTAGTAGTTACATAATGCTCAAGTGCCAACAAGAAAAATAACCGCTCGAAGGAATGAAATGGTTGCTGTCATTCAGGCGAGTGTTGCTGAAGACCGCAATTTGTCGATTCCAAGACGTTCTCAAGAATTGGGATCGTCTTAAACCAGAAATTTTGGGAAATGATTTGGGCTTGCATCCATATAAAATTGTTCTCACTCAAGAACTGAAGCTATTGAACCATCGTAAACATGGTAAATTCGCTGACTTTTCTGTTAAACAACTTGATCATTTTTTTAAGAAAATCGTATTCCGAGAAGGTTTTTTATTTGAGTGGAGCGATAAATAAACAAAATTTTCTATTCTGGAGCAAAGAAAATCCAAAAATTATTTATGAACAACCATGACATTTACCTGATTTAATTGAGTTCTGTGTAGTTTTTGGTCTGGTGGAATCATCGGTGCGTACTTCTTTCGAATTAAAGCTGCTGACACCGTTTCTGTCAATGGAGTGGTTAAGATCGATGATAATCAACTTTTTTATGGAAGCAATTGGAAGAAGTTGATCTTGGCGACATCTGATTCCAACAAGACGGGGCTACGTGCCACACCGCATGAACAACAACCGCATTATTGCGAGAAAAGTTTGGAGAAATTGTGAGATCGAATGACCTCATTAAAGTTGTAATTTACCACCATTATACACATCTTATGGTTTTATTTTAAGTCATTGGTATTTAGTAATAAACCAGACTTACTTCAAAGCTTTAGAAGTCAGTATTGAACGTACTAATGACATACATAATATACATAGATATATATAATTTAGTGGATATAGTACTCAAAATTCTTGCAAAAGAATTCGTCGAGGCCATTTGAATGATGCTACCATATATTCAAAACTTAATTGTATCGATTGTGCTTCACATTAAATACAAAAAATTTGAATTTTCTTAATACTTAGTGTGTTTTTTTTTATTAAGAAGTCATATCACTCTTCTTGGAAAACTATGTATTTAGGATTTATGTATTTCCGTTGGACTCAGTACCATATGTATCAATTTGGTACATCTTAATAAACATTTTGTAGAATATTGCGCTTAACTTAATATGATATTATACTAGAAATACGAAAATAGAAATTGTTCCGAATTTATAAAAGAATTAGGAGTTTGAAATCTAAATTTTTCACTTTTTTTTGGCGGAAAAATCAATTTTGGATGGTCTCTCGATTTTGTTCGAAAAAATCAGTTAGTTTGTTACTTTAAAATGAAAATTATTGATAAATTTAGAAAAAAAACTCTCCAGCTCTACCTTGTAAATTTTTTCAAAGTGCCGTTGGCCACCAAGATATTAACAAACTAAAATGGAAGAACGCCTTTAGTGTACTGGAATTCCGGCCGAAAATGCTCGAAAAAGTTGCCCAAAATTGACTTTCCGAATGGACCACCAAGATGCAGCCGCGGTACTGTGCAAAATTTCAAAACGTTCATATGTAGTAATTTTGAAGTTATGAAGGGCATCAACTTTGAAAACATGAGTTGTGAGAAAAACGCTTTAAGGTTTGGAAATCTGATGTGTTTGGTTCATATGCTAGGTATAAAAGTAATTGTAACTTCGTCAATTTTAACTTAAGCTAAAAGAATTGAAAAGCCCTACTCACCCGCTAATAAAAGTAAGTTAGCTATAATATAAACTAGTTATTCCTAAAAATGCTCATCAAAATCAATATCGTTATATAAAAGTGCATTAAGAAACGGCCCTCGTACAAAATCTACTCTGTGACGAAGTTCGATGACGTTGTTTCCACATTTTATGAATCGCGCGAAAGGAAGACGAGTAGTTAATTGACTGCAATTGACACAATTTCATGCCACGATATTCTTATTCGCTCCAGCCAATATATAACTTCACCCCCTCCCGTCCACGCCCGCTTGTTAAGAGCGCTACGCTGACGTGGCATTGCAAGCCGCTGAATAAATAATCATTGCATTGTTTTCTTCGCTGATCCTTTGTGCACAAATCTACATATATGCATACAATTACAAGGAAATGCATTTCTGTAATGTGTAGATACCTTTGAGCAAGAGGGGGAGGGAGTGGAAAAAGAACGGCTTATATGCTGAAGGCGGTATATTGTTTTAGACATCATAAATACTTCTGCTGCCGCTTCTACAATGGGGATTATTAGCCACAATTTCATTATTTATGAGGATTCTCGCAAATTTCGCAAGCCAACCAGTTAATCATGGGTTGCAACCGGAATTGATTTACATGGCCAATATAACCATTACTTATGTATTTGTGTGTAAGTGTATTTGTTTTTGTATTTGTCATTTGAGTTGCATTTAATCGAATTGGGTCAACTGCTTGCATATGTGAACAGGTCATTAAACTGGCAACACACAATGATACTAAACCCCCCTCCACACACACGCACATACAAACTAACATATGCATATGCTAATGTATTTGCTAATGCTCAATTAATGAAGCAGGTGAACCAAATAAACTTAAATGCCGATTGATGTATGTGCGCGCTAATAAAAAATTTAGCAATTCGAATAATAAATAAAACATTTCAGCCTCATTGTTGCTCGCTTGGTAATTGTTCCTGGTAAATAGAGATTCTGAAGAACCGCTTAGAAATGCATAGATGACTCAGTAGCGGAAATGAATTTACTAAATTGAATTAGGAGGAATTTGGAAATTAAAAACTACAAAAACTTAGTTTGTGCACAATCAGGCGACAATATACTAATCGAATTAAGTAAAATGTGATTACAATCTGTAGTACTAAGCCATTTTAATTCATGCATTGACATAACAAGAACATTTAAAAGTAAATAAAAAATTCCTTACTAGAATTTTGATCGTTCAGTTTGTATTGCAGCTGGTTTTTTGATCTGACTATGAGCAAAAAATAGTAGACTTTGTTCATAATTTTCAAATTCTTAATTTATTCTTCAAAATCTATGTCGTCCTCCTCAAAGTAGTCCCATTGGCCCCAATAAACTTATGCCATCATTTTTTCCAATCCTCGAAACAGTTGTTAAAGTCAATTTCCAGAATACCTTTCAATGCGCGTTCTCAAAACGGTTTCGCCGGAGTGGTCATTTGAGTTGGCTAAACAACCATAAGTCACACGGAGCGATATTGATTTAAAAATTGGCGAAAAACTCATGAAGAATCAATGCAGTATGCGACAGAGCGTTATCGTGGTGCAAAAACCAAGAGTTGTCGGCCGATAATTCCGACCTCTTTTTACGAATAGCTGCGCACAAATAATGCATAACATTCAAATAGTATTCCTTATTGACAGTTTGGCCGTTAGGAAAGAATTCAGAGTGCGCCACACCAATAATCGAAAAAAAACTGCCAACAAAACCTTGATTTTTACTTTGACCTGGTTCTTTCGGCTTCGGCTCAACTTTGCCATGATATTCGGATTCTGGTAGACGAAAAGCATTGTTTCACAGATGTTAACGCGACACTGCTTTACGAAAAAATTTAGTGAATTTTGAACCAATCGTGCTTTCGTTTTTTTTCACACTTATTTTATTCTCGTGTTGATCAGCAGTTGTTGTAGACATCCGTCGTAAATGTGGTTCGCCTTTTCCAACATCCTAAACGTTTCGGCACCACAAACAAACACTGATGAATATTTTGATGTGATATTAGGTCATACCAAACTAGAAAAAAATATTTCGACAATTGGGTTTTCGCTTTCGTTTCTATTTTTTGCCCACAGTCCGATGGTTCCGACAATTGAGCAGTTTCTTGAGAGGAAAAAGACGTTAGCAAAGTTTCAAATCGATATCACAAAATCAAAAGCACTAGTTCGCACATGGCTAAATCGTCTCAGCTCCTTATATTGATAATTTATATACATGTTCTTATACGCTATATGTTCTCCGATGTTTCGTTTTGGGTTTTACAAACAGAGTGGAGAACTCAAAAAATATTTCGTTAAGATACGGATAAATCTCGTTATTCGGCAAAGGAAAAGATTAAAATTTGAGCTTTGAACTTTTGAACAAAAAACACAGTGGCCAAATTGCGCCATGTATTTATTCGTTTCCGTTCAATGGGTACATAAGTTAATGCAAATATGTCGGCTGCACCGAAGCTAATATACCCTTCACAGGTACATTTTTTATTAACTATGTGTTCGGTTGGCAGCTATATGCTATAGTGAGCCAATCTGAACAATTCCTTCCGATATTACATTATATCTATGAACAATAACTCATACCAAATTTCGTGAAGATATGTCATCAAATGAGGCAGTTTCCGATCGTTCAGTTTGTATAGCAGCCATTTGTTATAGTGGTCCGATATCGGCAGTTCCGACAAATGAGCAGCTTCTTAAAGAGAAAATGACGTTTGCAAAATTTCAAAACGATATCTTTAAAACTGAGGGACTAGTTCGTATACATACCGACGGACAGACAGACAGGCGGACAGACAGACGGACATGGCTAAATCGACTCAGCTCAACATAATGATCATTTAAATGTATACTTTATAGGGTCTCCGACGCTTCTTTCTGGGTGTTACAAACTTCGTGACAAACTTAATATACCCTGTTCAGGGTATAAAAACGCTTCATAACTTTTCGAAGAATTCGCCGTGGTCAATGCGCAAAGGACCATAAATCTTTCGCAGAACCTTTCTCTCGAATACTCGCAACGTCGACTCATCAGTTGTTGGCATCGTCCAAGCATCTGCACCATATAACAGGACGGGAATTATGAGCGACTTATAGAGTTTGGCTTTTGTTCGTCGAGAGAGGACTTTACTTTTCAATTGCCTACTCAGTCCGAAGTAGCACATATATACGGATATACTAATACTAGAAAACGATTCTCTCCGAATTTCCATAACATAAAATAATAATAGTATATCTCACAGATTGACCGATATTTAGGATAGAAAGTTCGCAGTTGGAACTATGACCCCAATATTCGGTATCTGGAGACTTAAATAGTTTTGTTCCGATTTGGACAAATTTTGGTCTTAATACTTTAAGCACGCTATTCGTGCAAATTTTATATTCATTGGTACTGGATTTCTATACTGGAATATGGTTGTAGTCCGATTTGACTCATTTTCGTATTGTAACATGATTATGTCAATGTAATGTCACGGCTGAACTCGGTTGAGCAGGTCTCGAGATATGGATGTTCACCTAAATGTGGGGCGGCCCGCTCATTGTCCAGTTTTGACAGTGGTGCTTATAAAGCCTTCTCCTATCACCTCAAGTGTAAAATTTCGTGCCTTTGACACATTTATTTATTGATTTATCGCATTTTTAATGTTTTTTGACAAAACCGCTATATGGGAAGTGGGCGGGGTTATTATACGATTTCAGACATTTTTACCCAGTAGGTTTTCTTCTAAGCGAACTTGGCTATTATAGCTTCACATTTTGACACATTTAGAAGTTTTTTAAGATCTACTCGACCGATATCGAAATCGATGGTAGATAATATTTCTTTGAAATTCCTATGTTCCAGTGCAAAAGCAGCAGAGTCGGACTACAACCACGCCCACTTTCCATATAGCATATTTTTAAATTCCATGTAATTCTTTCACGAATAGTGCCTTTGAGTGCGCTAGCTTCTTTTTATTTATTGCCGTAGACACCGCTTTTAGCCGAGCGCCAGCTTATCACCAAAAATTATCCAAACGAAGACTGACCAAACCCCTTAGTTTCGAGGATGTGAACGCCAGTGCCTTTTTACCGAAAATATTGGTCAATATTTGAAATATATAACGGAAATTTGGTAAGAATCCTTTTCTGGTAATAATCCAGTCCATACTTCCCTTGGTCCCCATAAACTTAATATATAGATTTTCGAACTTCCGTGTGAGTTTATGCCGCTTAATATAGCGCCTACTATGTGAGTAATATCAATGCAAATGAAAGAGTGTGTTTCTAATATCATTATATCTTTGTGGCTAAAATCGATAAAGTTATGCGAAAACTTGACCAAGCGCACATGTAACATTATGCTGACATAGACGGAGTAATGTTGATGGTATATGAGGCACCTTAATGAATCTCATGGAATATTGACTTAAGTAATATGTGGCATGTTAATAGTAGGTAGTATTGGCAAAAATAGAATATTTAAGAGTATACCTGAGCAATGTCCGAATTTATGCCATCAGTCCGTCCCCGTCTCTTCCACTAAATTACCCAATATAATGATTTCCACTAGACTTTAAAACTTTTAAATTGGACAAAATGTGCTACTTCAATGAAACTAAATGGATAAGGTTTCTTAAGAATTATGAGGCATGACGCTAAATTGAATTGTTCCAGATCTAGGCCTCAACATCATATCCCTAATATAAAGAATTTCGATCCTCTGGTTGACCTTTTCCACATTAACTCAATATATACTAAAGGTATCGTCCTTATCCTTATGATGGGTTGCGCCCGAACTTAGCGCTTTCTTACTTGTTTACCTTCGAATCAAACATGGTTTCCATTGAGGACGAGAGCGAAGCTCTGTTTTGAAGTTTTGCTACCCTGAATATGGATCACCTGTTCACTCAGTTGGCTCCGACATTAATTGATTTAACTTTTGTTACGTTTTTAGTTACTTATCGTGCCGTCAATTTAACTAGAATTCTTTGATATAAAGGGGTCAGGTAAGAATGTGGTTTAATAATCAATCAATTGTAGTTTTAAAGTGATGCATTAGGGTTCAACATGTGAGCACTTGGCTCTCAAAGAAAAGTGATTATTTGAATAAAAGTATATCGTCAATATATGGTATAAATTATGCATCGTTACCCTAATCATTCACTCTAAAGCATAGCACAAAGTAAATCCAAGTAGTTTTGTAAGGAAATCAAAAGTGATACTTTCTGCTTTTGACCATTTTCGATTGAATGGTAAACGCTTTACAAAAAATCGATCCATCATTGGCATTTTATATGAAAGGAATTTTAATGGGTAAAAGTTTTTATATAGAATAAAAAGCACAATGTGAAGTAAAGTGAGATGTCTTAATTGAAAAGTATGGAAAAAATATGTAAGCTTGCATATGTAACATTATATTTTAGGGTTTTTTGTTTAGACTAATGCATGTATATAATACTCATATTTATTTATTTGTTTTATTTTGCAATATACGAAAAATATCATTATAGATAAATAACAGCTACATTAAACAAAACTCCCCCATTAATTGCGTAATACCATCGCGAAGGCCAACCGATTTTATTGATTATTGTTTTAAACAGTTCCCCTCTCTCAGAGCAAGCAATGTTGGTACAATAACAAAGCAAGAAATATGTACCATAATATCTCGCAGTTAACACAAATTTTACTAAGCTTAACTAGGGCTACAAGTTGGCTACAAAGATAATTAAAGCCATCACGAGCGGAACAACACACTGGAATATCTCGGAGTCTCAAGTAATGTCAAAGGGAAACTCTTTGTATATAGCCTACAGCACCGTATTCGCATTTCAACAAGCCTGCCCCTACAAGAACCAAAACAGTTATCGCTCTTTCGAAAACCCCCTTAGAGTATCTTATGGGGACGTTATGCCAACATAGTTTTTATCTTTTTATTTCGCGGATCGGCTGAAGGCCTCGTAGCCAACATTTATGTATTTATATAATAAAACTCTTTTTGTTATATGAATTTTATAAATAAAATAAATAAATAAATTTCGCGTAATACTATTATTCATCCAAATTCCCAGCCATTGCAACACAAATTCACTAGTACTTCCCCATTAGGTCTGACTGAAATTTCCGGACTTTCAAACTGACAACATAAAATATTTATTTCGCTTGATTTTAGTCTCGGTTTTATTAAAATTTTATATCACATGCTTTCTTAATCTTTTGTGTTATAATAGGTTGTCAAAAAAGTCTTGCGGTATTTTCGCTAGTTGGCGCTGAAAGCGCGTAGTTCTAGTTTTGTTCGTCGCATCGGGTCATGCTATACTTTTTTGGAAAGCTCATTTCACGCGCTAACACGTGTTTGATTGATTGTCGCTTCTTTTAAGTCGTTAGTTATAGCGTCGCAAACATGGAGCAAAATAAAGAGAAAATACGGCATATTTTACAGTACTACTACGATAAAGGCAAAAATGCATCTCAAGCCGAAATAAAATTTGTGCAGTTTATGGACCCGATACAGTTTCCATTTCTTCCGCACAGCAATGGTTCAACGTTTTCGTTCTGGTGTAGAGGTGGTGGAAGGGCTGTCGTCGAAAATTGCGATAAAATCGCTGAATTGGTCGAAAGAGACCGGCATATCCGTAGTAGCAGCCGTAGCATCGGTCCAGAGCTGGGCATGAGTCATCAAAAATCCATTTCAATTTCAATAAAAAAAAAAATTCAATAAAAATACCGCAAGTTTTTTTTACAGCCCATTATTTAAATAAAAATATGTTTTTTGATTGTAGTCCCTTGCATCATAATGCTGATTCTTCGCTCAGTTCCGATTACACACTCGTCCGGAAAACGAAAACAAGATAAAACTTTAACTTCGGCTGCACCGAAGCTAATATAACCTATTTTAGTAACTATGTGTCCAGTTTGTATGGAAGCTATATGCTATAGTAATCCGATCTGAACAATTTCTTCGGAGATTACATTATTATCTTAGAAAATAACCTGTGCCAACTTTTGTAAAGATACTTTGTCAAATATGAAAGCTTTCCATACAAGAAATTGATTCCAATCGTTCAGTTTGTATGGCAGATATATGTTATAATGGTCCGATATCGACAGTTCCGACAAATGAGCAGCTTCTTGAAAAGAAAATGACGTTTGGAAAATTTCAAAACGATATCTTAAAAACTGAGGGATTAGTTCGTATATATACAGACGGACAGACAGACAGACGGACATGGCTAAATCGACTCAGCTCAACATACTGATCATTTATATATATATATACTTTATAGGATCTCCGACGCTTCCTTCAGGGTGTTACAAACTTCGTGACAAACTTAATATACCCTGTTCAGGGTACACATATGAAATAACTTTTATGAGAAATAATAAGACGGCTCTAAAAAAATAAATGTTTCTTCTGACGCTCGATAGCTTAGCAAATTGTTATATTTTCAAATGTCCAGATTATGAATGTATTCAATAAGTCTTGAATATGCTCAAAATTAGAGCTCTTGGCATATTTTTCGCGTATGCAAACATCTCGTCATTCCCACTCTAAGGATCCTTACCGAAAATATTTGCAAATTTTGCAGGAGATTCAATAAAAGTGTACTGATTTCCACAATGAAACACTCTGCTTGCATTACAAAAGTTATTGGCATGAAACCGCAGAAGCGGTTTGGAAAGATGTTGCCAAACTCCTTAAATCGGTACATTTTACTATTGGAAGGAAAACTGAAAGCTGCAATTCTGTTGTTCCTCAAATATGACAATTTATGAAAGATACAGATTGTATCAAGGTTATGACTATTGCAAAAATTTAAAGTTGGGCAAGTTTTGTGTTGTGTTCGAAATTATACTGTCTGTTTACTTAAATGTGTCCTATCAAAACTGACATTACAAATAATTAAGGATCACCAGGATCATGTGCAAGACTCTAAAGAAATACTCGCATGTTTGTAACTAGCACGGTGGGCAAAAGAATCTACGATACATGTAACGGGATTTTAAATAGGGACGCTAAAAAAGCAGATCGATAGGAACAGCAAACGACGCAATATTTTTGTCCTTTCTTTTGACATTTCTCTTCAGGTAGGTTTGCCATATCATCATGGAAAGATATACAATCTAACAGCGAATCGATATTATTAATATTTACTACCGAAATTCAGAGTGACCTCAACTTTAAGAACGCTACGTCCAAAAGGTCGTCATAATCGTCTGTCTGATAAACAATTGAGGGTCTAGTGGAAAAATTTGAATCCAAGAGCACAGTACAAAATGTTCCCATGCCTGTGAGACAAAGAGGTGCCCGTAGTGTCGAGAATAGTGCTGCCGCCAGCGGCTGACGTATCAATTGAGGAAGACTCAAATCATTATTTACAAGATCAAATTGACGCAAGAACTGAATCCGCTTGACCACCAAAACTGCTTGACCACCAAAACCGTCGTATGTTCGTGAATTGGGCTGAGCAACAACTTGAAAATTATGCGGATTTTCATTGAAAAATCATCTTTAGCGGTGAGGCTCATTTCTGACTGAATTACTTCGTCAATAAGCAAAATATGAGTAACCACTGCATCCCAAAAAAATTACGGTACTAATATCGACCGTGAAATTGCAGCAGTATGCTTGAAAATCGTCGAAAATTGGGTTCAGCATCTGGACCATGCCAAAGAAATCGAGTTCCATACATAATGCCGTCGAATGTACTTTCACAGAAATAAAAGATTTCATTGATATCCCAAACCGTTTTTGCTTTATTAAAAAAAAAAAAACTTTTGTATCGCTTTTTTTGAAAAAACCGGATAGAATGTGCAGAAAGCGGAATAAGAGAGAAATTGGAATGCCTCCTAAGCTCAGCATTATCTAAAAATCACCTTCCATAGCTAGGAGCTTCACAGTTCACGCTATCAAAATTAGATATCGAGTCGCTCTTAAAATCATTGATGTCTTGTATGAAGAATTTCTTAGCTGAAATTATACTGAGCCTCTATATGGCATAACTAACGACCAGGAGGTCTTTAACTTAATGAGGTTTACCTTAACCTAAGTATAACCTAACCTAACCTTGTTTTCTTATTTTTGTAGTGTAAAATGGAAATAAAGATTTAAAACAAGAGCGAATCTTTCAAACCATTGAAAGTGCGCTAAAATCAGGAAAAAAACAAGCAGAAAACAAAAAGGTAGGCAAAAGTTAAACATGTCGGTATATATATGTATATCAAGTCAAGTAAGTTCGTCTATATTCTTATTAAATATTTATAAGCTCTACACAATGTAAAATTCTAACATCAAAAGGCAATAATTTGTATCTTTAAAATTTTTTACTAGAACAATTATGTATATTTTGGGCAATTTTTACAAAATCAAAAATGTTACGAATTAACCCATTAAATGGTTTGCATTTTAAAGGGAATACGTGACAAACGTTTTCCATTACAATTGACATCCGGATTTCGACTTATTATATAACGCTATTTAATTAATCAAAACTATAATACTCTCCTTACCAACATTGTTGCGAGAGTATAACAAAAAGGTTGGCAAAAGTTAAACATGTCGGTATATACATATATGTATATCAAGTGAAGTAAGTTCGTCTATATTCTTATTAAATATTTATAAGCTCTACACAATGTAAAATTCTAACATCAAAAGGCAATAATTTGTATCTTTAAAATTTTTTACTATAACAATTATGTTTATTTTGGGCAATTTTTACAAAATCAAAAATGTCTACGAATTAACCCATTAAATGGTTTGCATTTAAATGACAAACGTTTTCCATTACAATTGATTATTCGCTATTTAATTAATCAATTACTGTGTATACCGTCGCTTTACAACGTGTGTGTGTGTTGGTGGCTGCTTGTTTTTTGTTGCAACATTCGCGTTTTTTGCGTCGTATTTGCGCTTTGTATATTTTCATTGACTGTCGCCTGTTATTTTATTATTTTTCTGTAAATTTTTATTTACTCAAATTAAATCCTTTTCACACTCAATTTAACTCGACCGCACACAAGCTGACAGCTGCGCCAATACAGTTAATCACAAAGTCGACTCGTTGTCCGGCCTAACAGCTGGTGTCCACCGCTTACACCGCTCGGTCACCCGCCTCCACGTCCTCTTGGTTGCCTAGTGGTGTCTTTGCTGGCAATGAATGGTCAACCGCAGCTTTAGAAGTCAACAAATGAGCAAATACACACATACACACGCACTTACATATCAACAAACTTAATTTACATAAAATATGTATGTGTGTATGTGAAAGCAAATAAACGGTAGTTGGCAAAATGATTAACAAAATTTAGCAGTAGCTTATAGATTCAATTAAATTTTGGTTGTTACTCCACTTCATTCCTAAAAAGAGGCCATTACTCATTGGTATGGCATATTGTGGGCGCAAGCCTTGTGAGATTAATATAGATAATACTTTGTAAATTCTAATTGGTATTAGTGTCGAACTGTCTTAAAGAGGGTGTATTAATATAAATTCTGATTCAAGGTCAGCCTTTCACAAAAGCTTTTTTCCAGAAATTTATGCAAAACGGAGGTTACAAAAGACGCCTTTCTTTCAGTAATTTCATCATCCGATCATCCAGAAACGTCATTCAGTTCTTATTTCAAAAATGTATAACTCAAAAATGCTATTTGTCGCAAAATAATAGAAGATACTCTCACAAAATGCGGAGCATAGCGCACTTTTCCTCATCGCGATCATGTTTCAAGAATATCGGTCCAAAGCTTTGTGTTTTCCAAATCGCCTTCGTAACAAGGCGTAAGTGTCAAACAAGAAAAAATGTTGAACTCGCTTGAACTGAAACTATCATATCCTTCACCGACGTTGCCTTGATATTTCTGACGACTTCGACACGGAATTTTCATTTCAATGCCGTGATCCAAACAAATTGTAACGACATGAATCTGGGTCTCCAGTATCACCTTAAATTCATTCAAACCATTATCTACCAATTTTGTTACTTCTTCTAGATTATATTCCTTAGTTTGCAATTTGCGTATCAGAAGCGAAACGGTCGAGTTGATAGATTCATTATGAGGCAAGTAAATTTGAATTCGAAATACTGTCGTCAACAATTGAGATGCGTTTTGTAAAGGGTCACTTTCTTTCCACATTTTTATTATCTCCAAAGCTTCAATTTGATTTTATTTGAAGCCCTAAGCCCATGTAGGATATATGAATTTTAATATTCGAATTTTCATCTCTCAGAAAATTTTTTCTCTTCGGTCAGTTAGAACAGGCTTGAATCGCCCTAATAGTTGGTAACGCATTATTTATGTCAGATACTACTATGTATGAGCAAAAAATAGTAAGACTTTGTTCATACTTTTAAAATACTTAATTTATTCTTCAAAATCTATATCGTCCCGTTCAAAATATACCCCCTTGGCCTCAACATACTTCTGCCAACATGTCTTTCAACCATCGAAACAGTAGTTACAGTATATTTTCGAAATATTCTTCAATAGGCGTAGGAATTCACATTAAATGTCTTCAATTGACTCAAAATGGTTTCCCTGGGTCGGTCGTTTGTATTTGCTGAATAGCCAGATGACACACGGAGCTGAATCAGGCGTTAACGGCAGTTATTTCGTGATTTTGAAACCAATTGTGCTTTTACTTTTCTTAGGCCCAACTAAACTTTCAAAATGGTTTTCACTGATCCTTCCTTTACCCCAACGATGCCAGTGAGATCCTTAGATCTCGCGGCAGGTAATTATCAACGAAGGCCTTTTGCAATATCCTGAAAGTTTTGGGTGTGATTCCACACAACAAATTTAAAGGAACTTTTTTGTTGAATAATGACGAATGCACTTTATGTACTTCTGAACGACAAGCGTATACTAAACACTGATGATTATTTTGGCACAGATGTAGCTTGACAGTCATACCAACCCACAAAAAAAAAAATATTTCAACGAATGGATTTTCGCGCGGAATTGAAATTAAAAAGTCTTACTATTTTTTACTAACAGTAGTCGCAAGCTGCGTTAATAGCCAAAATCCAACTATTGGAAGTGCAATGAACGCAAATAGCAAGAGAAAAAAAGGATCGAAATCACTTTAAAGCTCCGTTAAATTCACCGCTCATTTCTATAGCTCCATTATATTCTTGATCAGACATATACATATGTACAATTCACGCCGATATTTTGTATATAGTTTTTATTGACTTCACAAATAATTCTCTATCTATTATCTCATCTCGTATCAATTTAAAGGAAATCTCAATAATTTTATTCCGAAACGTTTTACTAAAATACGAAACGTTTTCGGAAGCAAACAAACGATGTTCTTTGAGAATCATGTCAACTTTGGGAAGATACGGTATTTCTAATCCCTAGTGAAGAAAATGTTTCTATATATCAGATAAATATATTAGTCTATATATTCAACTACATCTGCTGTTGGGAAATTCACTTCGAACTAATCTTGAACGGATTTCAATCAGAACTGTGAAAGTCGGGTATATGATTTAGACTCTTAATTTAAAGTGACAAGAGAGAAGTGCATCTCTTTACCTCATACCTTTACAATGTTTCGAAAACCCTTATAATTTAATTTATTCAAGGATTGTGCTTGATGATAGGTAGGCAATGCACTCATTGCCTCGGATTTATGGTACCGAGAATTTTGCTCATTCTTCTACTGAGTGGTATGCAAATAAAAAGTGGAGATGCTTCAGACTTTTGTTATACTTTTCCCGAAAGAAAGAAAGTTTTGCCGATACTGTTTAAAAGGTAATGACCCACTTTATAAATTTATTGCCAATGAATTCCATAGAATTTAACAAACACTTACATTTATAAATTTATTCCTCTGTTCGTACAAAATTGGGAAGCGCACACTTGTACTAAATGTAGCCATCATATCGCTCATTCTTTAGTAGTCAACTGCCACTCACAATGTTTCATAGGAAAAGGATATTAAATTGTAAAGGAAATGAAGCAACTTTGATATGACTTGACTTTACTGAGGCACTGCACACTAACATTCTAGCGGCTTACCGAGTGCTGATGAGTTAGAGCGCAATTTCGATTTAATATCTAAGGAATAAAAATAAATTCGCTAAAAGAATTTAGTGCAAAGCAAGCTGAAAGCAAATGAAAATCAAATAATATTGTAACTTTGCAACATTTCAGCGCGCGCGCATTGACATGCAGCAACAACAATAATAAGAATAACAAACAGTAGTACAGATAAATCTTGATTAAAATGTTTAATGTGGCGCTCAGCCATTCCTTGCATTTCCGCCGACTCCAGCGCAGCAGGCGATTATCAGCAGACAAAGCGACACAGTGCGCGGCAAGGGCGCATGCTCGCGCATATTTCCATGACGTACGCATAAATCGACGAAGCGGGCTGCATGTAACGGCGCTGGCGGAACAGCTCAACTTGTTTTGAAGTTCCTATTTCCGGCCACGTTAAGCCACATCAGCGCCGACGGTTGCGCATTTCACTGCAACATTTGCAAGAAATTTATTTATCTGCTAAATCACTTGACTTAGTGAGTTGTTGCGTCTTGGCGCTGCGCTAGTAGTGGCCACGCGACTCCGGCGCTCGCGTGTTTAGCCGCAACATGCCGTTAACACTTCCGCCAGCTGTAAAGGCGACGGCGCCGCGCCACGTTACTTACTGCAAGCGCGTTGCAACTGGCATTTAAATGCTTCCGTGCATTCCGTTCACCGTACGAGCGTAGACCTAGTTCGTAGACCTGCTGACTAGCCAGGCGCTTAGCGCGCTGCTTTGTCGTGCTTTGCTCGAAGAATTTCTTAGGATTTTCAAATGTGTTGGTGGCAGCAGAATTAATGTGTTGCAAATAACTGTGGCATTCATTTGTTCAACATAACAAAACGCCAACACTCCACTCGGACGTAGTCTCATTATCTGTTTTACTGATTAAGATATAACAAGGGTTGGGCTGCGCGTCCAGGCTTTCGCAAAAGCGCCCGCCCACTTGCATGGATATATGTGTCGGCCTGTGTGCGCCGGCAGCAATTTATGCTTGCGTTTATTTGCATATTAACTGTGCACGCATTTGAGGGCTTGGCGCTTGCCTCTGCGCTAATGCGGCATGATACACCCTCTAAGCCAAATAATACGCCATATAAATGTTTAATGCCGCCGCTCGCTCCACTTTCATATTTCGCTTCGATTTCTTCACTTATTTAGCTCGCTTTGGTTAGGCGCAGGGAGTGGTGTGTTGGAAAAGTACACGAAATTTTATTGCTTATTGAATCGTAAACGTTATGCGGCATAATCGAATATGATTGTAATACAATATAGCGCGTTATGGGCATTTGAGTTGCTCAACGACTGAATCACTCAAAAGCAATATTTTTATTAAGTTCACAAAATGTTTTCCCTTCTACTGCAATTGGCGAGGAAAACTGCGTCTACAGCAGTCTAGGTTTTGTTGTAAGGCCAGAAAAAAGTTTGCAGAAATGTAAGTTTAACCATTAATTTTATTTGCGTCAGAAGCTTTAAGACCGCGGCGATGCAATCAGAAGCTTTTTTTCAGAATTTTTAAAGTAAAATGCTAGTCAAAGACAGAGAGGGTGAAAATATAATTATACTGTGTACTATATTTTCTTGTAACAATTTTTTTTTTAATAATTACAATATTAAACGAGTAAGAAAGGTCTGAATTCGGGTGTAAATAGACATTTCATTTCCTCACGCAAGGATCAAAGCCCGGGTAGTAGTTTCAGGTGTTAACAAAACTTTATAATAAACAAGAAAAAAATTAACTACAATAGACTCCATACAAGAACTTCAACTCAATCTGTCAGTTTGAATAACAACGAATTACTAAAAGGGGCTGAAATCGGTGGTGTTGACAAATGGGCAGCATCTTGGGGAGAAAAGGACGTGTTTTAGATATCTCAAAAACTGAGCGACTAGTTCGCGTGCACACCCACGGCCGGACAAATGGACGGATCCACAAAATTTTCTTCTGGGTATTACTTGTTGGTAAACTTAATATGCACCGTTAATGGTAAGGTGTTTATCTTGGAACCAGCCATAACACCAACAGCAACGGCAACATCGAAATCCAACGCAGAATAATAATGGCCCTCAACATCAACTGATGATCAACACGCCAATAAAATCGGCGATTAACAGTCAGAGCTCTTGTTGGTATCGTTGGAATATCAAATAAAGATCATACGGGCGTAAGAAAAGTGACAAAACAATTGGTTAAATTTTTTAGAAAATCAGCGTCGCGTTAACGTTTGTTAAACATCGCTTACGGACCACCAGGATGTCATGGAACGTATTACTGGCGATGAATCTAGGATCTATGCTTACGTCCCAGAAACAGGCGGTCAAATATCGTGACAAAGGTGAGCCAAAGCTGAAAAATTCACGTCAAAGCAGGTCAAAAATCAAGGTTATGTTGACTGGCCAAACGGGAAACAAGGAATACTATTTGAGTGTTATGCGTCATGCGCAAAGCTATTCGTAAAAGGAGACCGGATTTATGGACCGAAAACAATCGGTTTTTGCACTAACAGCATTGATTCTTCGTGAGTTCTTCGCCAAATTTTCAACCAATATCGTGCCCCAAACGTCGTATTCGCCTGATTTAGCTTAGTGTTACTTTAGGTATTAAGCAAACTCAAACGACTGCTGCGTGGAAACTGTTTGAGTCAATTGAACACATTAAACTTGAATCGCAACGCACTCTGAAGGGTATGCGAAATGACCTTAACAACTGCTTCGAGGGTTGGTAAAAAAAATTGGCACAAGTGTATTTGGACCAAGGAAAATTACTTTAAATGGAACGACAAAGATTTTGAAGAATAAATTAAAAATTGTAAAACTATGAACAAAGTCTCAAAACGGCAAACGGCTTAAAGTTAGCAAGAAAGTCAGAAGTCTCTATATCAGGTGAATTTGTGTTAGGAGAAGGTCTAAACTAATTGGCTTAACTTGTGTCATTATTCTACTTTTGTCTGTATTTAACTATAATATAGCCAATATCTTAAAAATTGACCGATATATATATACCGTACAGCAGCAAACGGCAGTTTGAAATTCCTATTTTGGGTATATTCATATATTAGCATATACATATATATTTTTTTCAGAAAAATATGTATGTATATATATATGAAATCTTATGTCAAAAATGGATGAAATCGAATGTACTATTATTAAAAAACAATTTCTGAATTGCTGTTGTTTATCCTCTCCAGCATCGGAATTAATTGCAAATTAAAAGTTTTTGTTGAGTTGGGGAGCAAGTCCATTAGACCATTGTCCATATTTCTGGCCTAATAATGTAAATAGGCATATTTATCAACGAAAATGTTTTTTTTTTTTTTTTTTTTGTCGATTGCTATTTTGTTTCGGGCTCATACGCATAGATCCATGATTCGTCACCTGTGACGATCTTATAAACGTCTTTTGAAGCACCGCGATCGTATTTTTTCAGCATTTCTTTACGCCAATCCACACGAGCCTTTTTTTGAGCGATTGTCAAATTGTGCGGGATCCAACGAGAACAAACCTTTTTTACGGCCAGGTGTTCATGCAGTATCGAATGTATGCTGGTGGGAGAAAAGCATAGGCATGCCTCTATCTGAAGGTATGTTACATGACGGTCTTGCATTATCAGTTTACGTACGGTATCGATGTTTCCTGGCACAACGGCTGTTTTTGGACGACCTTCACGGAATCGAGCGTCGGCCACGATTGAATTCGTTGTACCAGTTTTTCACAGTGATATAGGATGGTGCTTCATAGCCATACAAAGATTTTAGTTCATCGATATACTCTTGTCGTGATAATCCACGTCGAAAGTTGTGAAAAATGATCGCACGAAAATGTTCTCGAGTTAATTCGATTTTTTGGCCGAGATGAATTTTTTTATTCCCTATAAATAAAACAATTCACTATTAAATGACAAAACGTTCTGAGTGATGTTATGTTAAAAAATGTCAAACTTTCCAATGGAAATGTCAGATTGCACCTGGCAACACTTAGTGTTGCCCTAGGCCAGAATATATATAGCAGCCCTCGTATATATACATACATACGTACGTGTGTATACTCTTATTCCAATAAAAAAAAAGTTCTGAAAGGGGTGGTGAAACGATAAATTAAGTAAAAACAGAAAGTTAATGTTGTAGTAAATAAAAGGTATGTATTTCATAAAACTTTGTTAAACGAATCTCTTATAAAGGGCTAGGGATAGAACATATAATAACATATCGTCAGTATAACTCCTCACAGCTTACATTTTTACTTTTTTGCACGGGCCTACTGATGATTCTTGATTAGCTCCTTATACACTTTAAATTTCTTGACTCGCTCAATTTTGATTTTTACTTGACTACATTCTCTAAACTGACACTTTTCTCTTTCTATTATAGCGAAACTTTGTATTATCAATATTACTGCTCAAGTTCATTAATGTTTAAAGAATTTCTTCAAATCCTCTCTCCCCTTCTTCGTAGACTTAGTCTCAATGAATCACTGTAGTTTGGTTTTTAACCACCAATAATTTGTGACAGCCTTTTAGAATAATCTACAACCGAAAAAGAATTTTAATAAACTTCCGAATACTTTTTACAATACAATACGAGTACAAGCCCGAACGTCTATCATCATAATGAAAGATTGGCAAAACAACAGACCGTACTTTCTGTAGTTCCACAGTTCTCATGGCTATGCTCAACATTAGTTACGAAAGATCCACGTAAATGTCCAATGAAATGTACCATATATAGGATGCCTCCTTTCTTCACCAGCAGTTGAATACGTATTCTATGTGATTGTACGTTGGCTCACGAATACAATCCTTTTTATACTCTCTTTTTTATAGTTTTGTTCACATAACGGTTGTTTGTAAGTCCTTTCTTAGGGTTATATACACCAAAGTGATCAGGGCGACGAGTAGAGTCGAAATCCGGATGTCTGTCTGTCCGTCCGTCTGTCCGTCCCCGTCTGTCCGTCCGTCTGCAAGCTGTAACTTGAGTAAAAATTGAGATATCATGATGAAACTTGGTACACGTATTCCCTGGCTCCATAAGAAGGTTAAGTTCGAAGATGGGCAAAATCGGCCCACTGCCACGCCCACAAAATGGCGGAAACCGAAAACCTATAAAGTGTCATAACTAAGCCATAAATAAAGATATTAAAGTGAAATTTGGCACAAAGGATCGCATTAGAGAGGGACATATTTGGACGCAGTTTTTTTGGAAAAGTGGGCGTGGCCCCGCCCCCTACTAAGTTTTTTGTACATATTTTATTATAGTTCTACAGAGTCGTTTTCTTCAGGTATTTCCATATACAGTTCAAAAATGGAAGAAATCGGATAATAACCACGCCTACCTCCCATACAAAGGTTATGTTCAAAATCACTAAAAGTGCGTTAACCGACTAACAAAAACGTCAGAAACACTAAATTTTACGGAAGAAGTGGCAGAAGGAAGCTCCCCCCAGGCTTTTTTTAAAAATTGAAAATGGGCGTGGCGCCGCCCACTTATGGACCAAGAAGCATATCTCAGGAGCTACTAGACCGATTTCAATGAAATTCGGTATATAATGTTTTCTTAACACCCTGATGACATGTACGAAATATGGGTGAAATCGGTTCACAACCACGCCTTCTTCCAATATAAAGCTATTTTGAATTCCATCTGATGCCTTCTTTGTATAATACGAGTATAAACATTAGGAACCAATGATGATAGCGGAATAAAACTTTACACAAATACGGTATTTGAAAAATATGTAAATGACGGATAATGAAATCTCGATTATCACTTTACCATGCAATAGTATAAAATGTTCGGTGACACCCGAACTTAGCCCTTCCTTACTTGTTTGGTTTGTCTTTCTTAGATTTGTAGAAACGTTTATGAATTTCTTTATAATTATTGTTTAAACATTTTAGAAATTAGTTGAGGGAATCAATAAACCCATTAAAAATCAGAAAAACGATTTAAATTGTATCGATAACATTTCGACTCGAATTTTATCATATATCTATCATTCCGACGGCATTTAGTTTCCTCTTCGACACGGAATTGTCGATTAGATATAAGCCCTCCACCTTTTTCTTGCCTTGTAAATCAAACGATATGCATCTTATTAACCTCCATTCCTCACGCTTGGATAGAAAAGCTTTGCTACAAAATATAATAAATGATCTCCCTGGAATTTCAGCAAAATGAAACTCCCAGTTTATAACACTATCTTCACTCAAACTCATGTCACTTGTGACTTTATTCTGATTTCAATCTCTGTTCAAACTAACTACCATACACACACACACATACGTATGGTTGTTAACACTAATGACACCAATAACCAGCTAGCTCTATCTCGAGGTTTTCTAATGTCAGTTCATCTTATCACTACCATAACGTCGACTATGGTGGCTTCTAACTATTCAGCTATCTAACCAACCTGGCAACCACCTTCGTCATGAAGTGCCAAGCAGAGTTTTGTGCATTAAAATCACGTAACCCTAATAAGCAGATAAAAATGCTCGTAATTTGTGGGGCATGTAATTTCGCTGGTGCAACGCGCTCACGCCGGCAGATTTATGCGAATTTTGTGAGCGGGTCGCTTGGTTAGAGCGAGTCAACATTTCGCTAGTTTCTTCGTTTGAATGGTGATGATAAACATTATTTTACTGCGAGTGATAAGCAAGTTTGGGGGTTGTTGAAAGAATATTTCACGTATTTAAAAAACAACGACAATATAAATTTTCATTATTTCTAACAGTTTATAAATTTAACCTTAAATTTTAAAAAGTACACTATACCTATACTCGTTTGTAGAATTTTCCACAAGTAAAGTCTTATGAACAGTCGGATTAGTATAAAATTAACAAGTAAGGAAGGGCTAAGTTCGGGTGTCACCGAACATTTTATACTCTCGCATGATAAAGTGATAATCGAGATTTCATTATCCGTCATTTACATATTTTTCAAATACCGTATTTTTTAAAGTTTTAATCCGCTATCAAAATTGGTTCCTAATGTATATATTATACAGAGAAGGCATCAGATGGAATTCAAAATAGCGTTATATTAGAACAAGGCGTGGTTGTGAACCGATTTCACCCATATTTCGTACATGTCATCAGGGTGTTAAGAAAATATTATATACCGAATTTCATTGAAATCGGTCTAGTAGTTCCTGAGATATGGTTTTTGGTCCATAAGTGGGCGAGGGCACGCCCATTTTCAATTTTTAAAAAAGTCCTGGGTGCAGCTTCCTTTTGCAATTTCTTCCGTAAAATTTAGTGTTTCTGACGTTTTTTGTTAGTCGGTTAACGCACTTTTAGTGATTTTCAACATAACCTTTGTATGGGAGGTGGGCGTGGCTATTATCCGATTTCTTCCATTTTTGAACTGTATATGGAATGCCTGAAGAAACGACTCTGTAGAGTTTGGTTGACATAGCTATAGTAGTTTCCGAGATATGTACAAAAAACTTAGTAGGGGGCGGGGCCACGCCCACTTTTCCAAAACAAATGCGTCCAAATATGCCCCTCCCTAATGCGATCCTTTGTGCCAAATTTCACTTTAATATCTTTATTTATGGCTTAGTTATGACACTTTATAGGTTTTCGGTTTCCGCCATTTTGTGGGCGTGGCAGTGGGCTAATTTGGCCCATCTTCGAATTTAACCTTCTTATGGAGCCAAGAAATTCGTGTATTAAGTTTCATCATGATATCTCAATTTTTACTCAAGTTACAGCTTGCACGGACGGACGGACACGGACGGACATCCGGATTTCAACTCTACTCGTCACCCTGATCACTTTGGTATATGTAACCCTATATCTGACTCTTTTAGTTTTAGGACTTACGAATATTTGGGTATAAGAAAGCCTTGCGCAAAGTGAATGCCGCAAGCTCTCTTTTAATCAAAAACAATGACGAGTTGATGATTCGAAGCACTGTTTAAAGATGTTCAAGCGTAATAGGCCCAAGATTTGCAAGAAAGTTATTGGATCATTTCAAGGTAAAAATCGCCATAACTCGGCCGCATCGAATGAAAAGGAAAGTGTTGTTTCAGCAAGACTATGCACTGTGTAAAAAGTCTGTGAAAACGAGTAAGGAAGGGCTAAAATTGCAAAGGTCATTGACCGGATAACTCCGTCATGTGCTGAAAATTTTTTGAATAAGGAAATTTTGCAAAAGAATTAAATTAGTCTATTATTCGATGAAATAATGAATAATTTAAAATCATATTTGGTTTCTTCTTGACTTATATTAAGGTGAAATTAATACGGCATAGACTATAAAATAATACTCCCACTCTTTCATCAAGGTACCTCACATACAGTCACCAATCTCATGGAGTAAAGTTACCCGGAAATTCGAAAATTTGTATATTAGATCTAGTATATTAAGCTAATAAGTATATATAGTACATATATAATGTATTGGCATTATTCAACCCATTTTTTACATACAAACATATACATATATTATTATATACATATATCTCACACATAGAAGTCCACTATAGATACCAATGTTCACATATTCGACACTTAGTCGGATAGAACAGTTCGGTACGATTTGGATACTTTCTGGTCATAAGATTAAGGGGGTATTCTTGTCTAGGATTTTGAAAAAATCGATTTTTTTTGCATATCTTGAAACTTTAGACTTTCAAAAATATGACCTTCGAAGGATTTTTCCAAATTCGACTTATTTTCGGAGATACAGCCGATTTTGTGACGTGGCGTCCGTGTTCACTAGAATTGTCTCCTAAACTTTAAACGCGTTTTTCTCAAAACTGACTTTTTCGGAACGATACCCACGATTTCTCAGGTTCTACTGTACCGATTTACTTGAAATTTTTGTAGAGTCTTCTTTATAGGCTTGTCTATGGTTGGAACTAGCCCCATCCCCAAATTTTTATTTTTATTATTTTTAAAAAATTCGAAATAGTCAGAAAAAGTGATCCAAAAAAACTTTTTTTTTCAGGCTGTCGCCATTTTGTGAAAAAAAATGTTTCCCACTTTTCCGTAGTTCCGGCCATTGCGACATTGTTCTAGATTAATACTCTTTTTTTTGGTTTCAGATAACTAGGAGAGTTGAAATCATGGGTATGTGGAAATTTTTACAGACCCCCCAATTCGTCAGCTCATAATTTTTGAAATTTTTTAAGTTTTAAATTTTTTTCTGTACTCTTCTAAAATTAGCAAATAACTAATAAAAAACTGGATAGTAAAAATATTCTTAGCCTTTTTTACGACACTTTAAAAATTAGCTGAAATTCGTGCTTCTAGACCAGAATACTCCCTTAAATGCTGTTCGTGCAAGGCTTTATATTGTTATATAAAATTTTTTTTTCTCATATAAAAAATTATTATTTTATTAGAGTGTTTTATTGTTACAAACTTACACTATTACCAAAGAAATTCTGAAATTTTTGTAAAAAAAATTTTAAACTCGGCCATTGCGACGCCATTTCCGATGACCCCTCGGAAAAAAGATGCGCCACCGGAAAGTGAAAGAATCAAATGGAATTTAAAATATTGTTATATGGAAAATAGGTGTCGTTGTAGTCTGATTTCTGCCATTTTTGCACTGTTGCATAAGAATTTTATAATAATCGTTAAATATATAACTGACGACGCCACCCGCATTGTCCAAATTTGACCCGGGCTTCTATAAAGCTGTCTCAAGCCATCTCTGAGATAAAAGTTAATGTCTCTGGTGTATTCAGTTATTGATTTATTGATTTATTGCGCTTTTAGTAGTTTTAGAAAGCACCGTTTTATGGGGAGTGAGCGGTGTTATTATCCGATTTTATCCATTTTCACGCTGTCGGTTGAAGTTCTTATGTTATTAATCTTGAGCGGTTGTCTCTGCTTAAATGGTTTGGGAGATATGTATATTGAACCTAGGATGTGGGGCTACCACCACTTTTTCAAAATTTTAGTGCACAAGTACCCCTTGCTAATGCGAAACACTGTGTCAAACAACAGCTCTATATTTTAATTTAGTGCATAGTCACAACATTTTATAGGTTTTTTCATATAGGTACAAACAATAGATGATGGTACTGGTATGTTAATAGTATATAGTAATACCAAAATTAAAAATTAAACTAATATTATCCCATTCTCCCATATGTCTAATATAAGATTTTCAAATTTCCAATTGGCCTTATATGAAAATATGTTACATTACTTTGCTTAAAAATGTGTTCTCAAGAATACCTCAGCTATGTCAAAATTAATTTAATCAGTCTGCAAGTATATTTTTCTCGATCCTGAATATAGGCCATGGGCCAAACCACGTCAAGTGGTTCATGAAAATTTCGAAAAATTTCCGATTTTGAAAATTAGCAGTTCATTAGGAAGGGGGCGGATATAATAATTTAGGACTTACATATATCTGATTAAACTGAAAATTTAATGAACAGGTTCTCTTAAAAGCTATGTGGTTTGCCGTTAAATATGAATGGCATTGGTCTAGACTTTGGTTGTTTTCAATGTATTAAATTTAATCTCTTCTGTTTAATTTTTACAATTTCTTCTTCTTCTTCTGAATTGGCGAAGACACCGCTTACGCGATTATAGCCGAGTTAACAACAGCGCGCCAGTTGTTTCTTCTTTTCGCTCCGTGGCGCCAATTGGATATTCCAAGCGAAGCCAGGTCCTTCTCCACTTCCAGCGGAGTGGAGGTCCTCCTCTTCCTCTGCTTCCCGTCGTAACGTCGACTCATCGCTTGCCTCTGCACCATATAGCAGGACGGGAATTATGAGCGACTTATAGAGCTTAGCTTTTGTTCGTCGAGAGAGGATTTACTTTTCAATATTATACTCAGTCCGAAGTAGCACCTGTTGGCAAGAGTTATCCTGCGTTGGATTTCTAGGCTGACATTGTTGGTGGTGTTTACGCTGGTTCCAAGATAGACGAAATTATCTACAACTTCAAAGTTATGACTGTCAACAGTGACAGGAGATATTTCGTTTTGCCCTCGTTCACTGCCAGACCCATTTACTGTGCTTCCTTGTCCAGCGTGGAGAAAGCAGAACTAACGGCGCGGGTGTTGAGGCCGATGATATCAATATCGTCGGCATACGCCAGCAGCTGTACACTCTTATAGAAGATGGTACCTTCTCTATTTAGTTCTGCAGCTCGAACTATTTTCTCCAGGAGCAGGTTGAAGAAGTCGCAAGATAGGGAGTCGCCTTTTCTGAAACCTCGTTTGGTATCGAACGGCTCGCAGAGGTCCTTCCCGATCCTGACGGAGCTTTTGGTGTTACTCAGCGTCAGTTTACACAGCCGTATTAGTTTTGCGGGGATACCAAATTCAGACATCGCGGCATAAAGGCAGCTCCTTTTCGTGCTGTCGAAAGCAGCTTTGAAATCGACGAAGAGGTGGTGTGTGTCGATTCTCCTTTCACGGGTCTTTTCCAAAATTTGGCGCATGGTGAATATCTGGTCGGTTGTTGATTTTCCAGGTCTGAAGCCACACTGATAAGGTCCAATCAGTTTGTTGACGGTGGGCTTTAATCCTTTACACAATACGCTCGATAGAACCTTATATGCGATGTTGAGGAGGCTAATCCCACGGTAGTTGGCGCAGATTGTGGGGTCTCCTTTTTTATGGATAGGACATAGCACACTTAAATTCCAATCGTTGGGCATGCTTTCGTCCGAACATACTTTACAAAGAAGCTGACGCATGCTCCTTATTAGTTCTTCGCCGCCGTGTTTGAATGGCTCGGCCGGCAATCCATCGGCCCCCGCCGCTTTGTTGTTCTTCATTCGGGTAATTGCTATTCGAACTTTTTCATGGTCGGGTAATGGAACGTCTGCTCCATCGTCATCGATTGGGGAATCGGGTTCGCCTTCTCCTGGTGTTGTGCGTTCATTGCCATTCAGCAGGCTGGAGAAGTGTTCCCTCCATAATTTAAGTATGCTCTGGGCATCAGTGACTAGATCACCTTTGGGGGTTCTACAAGTATGCTCCGGTCTTGAAAATTTTTTCGTAGAATTTTCGAGCATTACCCCTGTCGGCCAGCTTATCAAGCTCTTCGTACTCACGCATTTCAGCCTGTTTCTTTTTCTGTCTGCAAATGCGTCTCGCCTCCCTTTTCAACTCTCGGTATCTATCCCATCCCGCACGTGTTGTGGTCGATCGTAACGTTGCGAGGTAGGCAGTCTGTTTTCTCTCCGCTGCGACACGGCACTCCTCGTCGTACCAGCTGTTCTTTTGCACTTTCCGAAAACCAATGGCTTCGGTTGCAGCTGTACGTAAGGAATTTGAAATGCCGTCCTACAGTTCCCATATACCGAGTTGTTGACGAGTGCTCTCAGAGAGCAGGAGTGCAAGCCGAGTAGAAAATCGTTCGGCTATCTGTTGTGATTGCAGCTTCTCGACATCGAACCTTCCTTGTGTTTGTTGGCATGCGTTTTTTGCTGCACAGAGGCGGGTGCGAGTCTTGGCTGCAACAAGATAGTGGTCTGAGTCGATGTTAGGACCTCGGACCGCACGCACATCTAAAACACTGGAGACGTGTCTTTCGTCTATCACAACATGATCGATCTGGTTGGTAGTTTTTCGATCCGGAGACAGCCAGGTAGCTTGATGAATCTTCTTATGCTGGAATCTAGTACTACAGATAACCATATTTCGGCCCCGGCGAAGTCAATCAGCCTCAACCCATTTGGGGAAGTTTCGTCGTGGAGGCTGAATTTACCGACCGTAGTGCCAAAGATACCTTCTTTGCCCACCCTGCCGTTAAAGTCGCCAAGCACGATTTTGACATCGTGGCAGCGGCAGCTTTCATAAGCGCGTTCCAAGCGCTCATAGAAGGCATCTTTGCGGCTAGACGTTCATTCACCGGAGTGAATGATATACTCGGCGACGGAGTCTCTCTCCCACCACGAATCCAACACCAAACTTGCGCTCCTTTATATGGCCAGTGTAGTAAATGTCACAAGGACCTACTCGTCTCTGTCCTTGTCCCGTCTATCGCATTTCTTGGACGGCGGTGATGTCAGCCTTTATTTTCGCGAGGATATCAACCAGCTGGGCAGCGGCACCTTCCCAATTAAGGGTCCGGACGTTCCAGGTGCATGCCCTTAAATCGTAGTCCTTATTTCGTTTGCCACGGTCGTCATCAAAATGAGGGTCTCTCATCTGAGGCTGTTTTGTCTTTTTCATTGGTACTGATTTTTACGTGGCGGGTCCCAAACCCAGCGCACAACCCTATGTAGGAGATGTTTCGCTTTCTCACTTTAGCTCGCCTTCGAACGGATACTCTTAGGCTACCCAGAGGATACTTGGTCAAAGACCGGAAGTAGTGAGCTGCTTGAGCCATGTGTAAAAGAATCGTTTCTGGCCGCTCCCAAGTGAATGGCAATCAGAGAACTTTCCTCACTTGCGTGAACTTCTACACATGACTTCATCCTCCATTTTTACAATTTATTTCTCATTAATGGCTAATTTTAATATAATTATCGTTGGGCAAAGTAAAATATAGTAATAAAACTAAATTTATTGAAGTCCATTCACAATTTCGTTGAACAATCAATACTTAACTCTTTGGGAATATCTAAAAATCTTACGCCGACTTTGAAAGAGCTTAAAATGTTCAGCTATACCTGAATTTGACCCCTCCCTACTTTTTTTAAATATTATTGCCTCATTACTCATGTTAATAATGCACAGTCCCCAATAAAAATTGCAAGGCGATTGCTTTATGTTTAGCAACAACTCACACAAATTTGCGTTCTCCTAAAGCCCTTCATTTTGCCTGGCTACAATGGTCCTTGTGCACAGCACTTGTGCGTCATATTTCGAGTGCCATTGACATAAATTTCATTTAATAATTTGCCGTGCAATTAACATTTTTGTACGACTGTCGGTCGGTTGGTCGGTCGGTCGCCGCAGTCAAACGAGCTGTCGAGTGGTTGAGTAGTCGAGCAGTGAATGTTGAATGGTGATTGGTGACTGACGAGTGGCATGTAATTGCCCTCAAGTGGGTCAGTAGTGGTAAGGATATTGGCAATATTGTTGCACTGTTGCAATGTGGCAAACTGTTGCACACACGTCGTTGCATATAAAAAGCACTCACTTGCATATTTATGTATATTCTTGACTGCACTTAATGCTTCAAAATAAATAATTGAACCTCGAGTGGAGTGAAGTGAGTAGTTTTTACTTCTGTTAATTGGCCTTTAATTTTGATTATTTAGTGCATTAACAATATAATTAATTGTGTTGCATTCATAAATATTGATAGGGATTTTTTTTACTTTTAACAGTTCTACTAACCATATGTATGTTTTAGCCTCACTTAACTGTGTATATAATATACATTTCATGCGGTTTGATGCCGTGCACTCTCAGAAACTTGAACACTTTATAGTTATAGTAATACTATACAAGGACGTATGCCGTTTGAGGTTTACTCTTATCATTATAAACTCGCAATTTGGTCCACAGAACATAATATAAAATTTACAAAATAATAAGCAGGTATGTTCAGCATGCTTCACAAATTCTTCTTCGTTGGTACTACAGCCGTTGGTTGATTCGGGCCGAAAATACAAAGCTTCGTAATTAGCTTCAATTTTTTCGATGTCACGCAGTTGTACATATCAAGTGAAGACACATCTCTATTCACTTGAGTCTTCATTTGAATGCGCCCCTGCTTCTGTTGTCTACTCATAGGTCTCCAATCGACTGAATTTTTCGCTGGAACATCGTCTTCGTTGCGTTCGACATAACCATATTGCCGTAGACCTCATATAGTTAGTGGTTCCATCTTCTTCGATTATCATCGTTAACGCGGACGGCCACAAAGACCTTGCGGAGAACAATTCTCTCGAATCATATATGTAAGTGCTTTCTCATCTCAGTACGCCATATTCCTTGTTTCTACGGAATATAATAGCGGGAATCATAAAAGAATGCCATGACTCGGCGACGGAGCCTCTCACCCAAATCTGACAACGAATTGGCGCTCCTTTACATGTCTCAGTCCTTGTGCCAGCCGTCGCCCTTCATGGGTCTCTCATCTGAGGCTCTTTTCTTTCTTTCATTAGTGTTGTTTTTTACGTAGTCCGCGTTCCAAACCCAGAACACAACCCTGGGGAGGTATGGTTAACCTTCTCAATTTTGTTCGACTTCAAACGGATATTTTTGGTTATCCAGAGGATAATTAGACTAAAATAGGAAGTCATGATCTGTTTGAGCCCTATATAAAGGAATAGTTTCTTGCCACTCCCAAGTGAATGGCAGTTGGAGAACTTTTCTCACTTGCGTGAACGTCTACCCATGACTCCATCCTGCCATGAATATCAAAGTTAATTTTAATGCGATGGATACTAGCGCCAGCTTACATGAAGATCAGTCCTTACTACTTTTTCCGTATATATACCTATAAATTCCCAGATATGCGACAACTGTACATATATCGCAACGTTATTGATAATATAAAGAAATCCAACCTTAGGATTCGCTATATTCCGCATATATCCGCCGCGAATGCACTTCCTTACTTGCCAATTAAAAATATGAGTTTTAAGTATTATCCTTGCTTCGCTAAATTTGTTTGTCTTGCACGTATCCTCTCTAAGTAAGAGCCAAACAGATAGCAAAATGTATTTACGCTGAAAGTAGTGCGGTGCCACGGCGTATACGTAACCTATTATATTGTGTACTTAGTTTGCATTGTGTAAAATACGCGTGCATATATCAAATGCGATTAATATTAACAACATGCGCATACAACAACTAATTAACTTACCCGAGCACGCACACACTCACACGCACAGTGTACCGGCAAAAGGAGCTTTATTAAATATTACTCATACGCCACGGCGAGCATGGAAGACAAGTGTGTTAAATACGCGGTGCTATACGTTTATAAGCTATATTTACCCGCGTGCATATACTACATATATATTGTAGGTGTATTTTTTGCGTTCACCGTCATGCAGTTGAGTGTTAGCAAGCGCAGCCACCCGCCACTCTTTGCTGCACTCGCAAATTGCGGCAATTCAATGAACGTGCCGCATAGTATTTAATTCACTCAGCGGATACCCATAAATGTCACATAAATTAACTTTGCACCCAACTGGTGGTCGCATGCCACTTTGCATCCGCACCCGCACGCCACACCGCGCCGCGCCGCGTTGTCTAAAGATGCCCCAGCGATGTTTACTGCAAATGCGGGTCAACTAGCATTCAAGTTCGCCGAGCGGACATTGCTGCTGCTGCCTTTTCATATGTTGCCATCGCAGTTGTTGTTGTTGTTGTTGCTGTTACTGCTCTGTCTTACAGTTCAGCAGATAACGGTTGGTATTTCACTTATGCGTTTGTGAAGCTGCGTGCGTGTGTTGGGGTATTCGGAGCCGTGCTGGCCTGTTGCCTGGTGAAACCACCGATGTCATCCATTTGAGAATAAGTTTATTTGCACTGCAATTACGCAGTGCAACAGCCTTTAAATTTCGCTACGACACACACTCACTGCCCCATTAAGACGCGTGTGTGTTCGCATTTAGCGAATTAACGCCATCGCGAATGCCACGAAATGTGTTTCACGCTCCAGCTATTCCGCTGCTGTTGCACAAAATGTCGGGGGCGCAAGAAAACACAAGTTCATAAGCAGCAGGAAGCCACGCTGATTTTCAAAATGTAGCGCAGACACCTTCACACCTTTCATCATTACGTTCGCAATGTTGGCATGCAATTGTCTCGGCTGTGGCGTTGGTTGCAAGAGCTACCAACCAACATGGCGGCATTCAGCGATTTCCACTGATACACTGAACACTTCCGCTTGACTCCGCACCGCTGGTCGGTCAACCACCAACTACCAGTCGCCTTGCCACTTTCGTTGGGTGCACAATCATTCAGATTCCGATTTGATTATTTTCTCTTCTATTCGGGACATAGCTGCACCCTCGATCTTTCTGCGCTCTGTTTAGTTACCGTCCAGGTGTACAATTGATGTGCGATGTTCGATGCGTGTGTTCTGCCGCCACTCATTTCCAATTACTTTTGAAAGTCTTCTTACGTCGCCCGATATCACTCGGCTACCTCAGGACTTGGACGTTATCTGGTGTCGCATTTACACCGTCTGCTCGTGGCGTTGAACTTGTCGGGCACAGCAGACTTCCGCCATAAAGTTTAGGCTGCCTAATATGCTAACAGTTGAAAAAAATTTGCGTGGCTCAAGCAGGCGGCAAAGTTTTCGACTTTTAGACAACCATTGCAGATGAGTTATTTCGATAAAGTTCAAGCATTTAACATTAAATGTAGAACGATTAATGAATAATGAATAGTGAAAAATTAATAATGAAAAATTAATTATGAATAATGAATAATGAGCAATCAACAATGAACAATGAATAACGAATAATTAATAATTACTAATGAATAATGATTAATTAATAATTAATTATGAATAATTGATAATAAACAATGAATAGAAAATGATGAAAAATGAACTAGGAATAACGAATAAAATAAATAAATAAATTATGATTAACGAACATTGAGCAATACATTATTAGGATGAAAAATGATCACTAAATAGTCAATTTTGAGTAACGACTGAGAAATAATTAAGTAAAACTAAGTAATTAGCAATGAATTTTGAGTAGTGTTTAATTAAAGTTAGTTGAATTTATCAGCCAGGTATCTAACTCTAACGAACGTATTTTATAGAATATTCTAATGGATGGGTTTCCGTAATAATAAAAAAATGTTAACAAAACAATTAATTAACCTAATTTCTATATAAAAAGGACGCCTAAGCGATATGAGCCAATATCCTAAACAAGGAGACATGAACTGTACTCACCTATCAGATTGTTCAATAACTTTTGCCGTTCGATAAGAGAGTGCGTTACTACTAGCCCATAATTTTTTTGTTTTGTTTGGAACACTCTTTACGAACGAATGTTAGGAGTTTATAATGATTGTTCCCCTACGATTTGAACAGCAGAAAGATGGGTTGCTGAATTTAAACCTGGTCGTACAAACCTCGAAGACGATCCACGCAAAGAATCAGCAACTGAAATCATTGCCAAAATACAGGATATGGTTTTGGAAGATCGTCGATTGAGGGAGAGAGATTTAGTAGAGGCTCTACACATCTCATTGGGTAGTGTGAGTCATACTTTAAGTTTTAGAAAGCTGTGTGCGCAATGGTGCTGCATTCGCTAACAATGGAACAAAAACACATTCGACTACGACTTTCTCAGCAACATTTGGAGTGTTTTAAAAAGCATAAAGTATATTTTGTGCGTCGATTCATCATTATGGGTGAGACTTGGGTCTATCATCATGATCCTTGGATTAAAACATGCGGCTAAGGAGTGGTGTGAACCTGGTTGTTCGGCTTCGAAACGATTTCGTGTCCGGAAATCGCTCAAGAAGGTTATGGCATCAGTTTTTTTGGGATATGAGAGGAATTTTGTTTATGGATTAATTGCAAACTAGGAAAACAATTAATTCTTAATATTATTGCATCCTTTTGGACCAGATGAAGAAAAGAATTCGTGAAAAAAGACTCGGTATGCAGAAGAAAAAAAATATTTTTAATGAGGACAATACAACGTGTCACAAGAGCATTTGACAATTGCTAAAAGCCATGAATTATGTAAAGTTCGAATTATTGAAGTATCCACCAGACTTGGCCTCCAACGACTTTCATTTGTTTGCAGAATTCAAAAAATGTATGCGTGGCAAGCGTTTTTCATCAAAAGAAGAGGTCATAACGGCTATTGAGGCGTATTTTGCACACCTTGTGAATTCTTACTTCAGGGATGGGATCCACAGATTGGAGGATCGTTGGAGAAAGTGTATTAATGTTCACGATGATTATACTGAATAATAAAGTATATTTTGAATGATAAAAATTGTGTTCTTCTTGTCAAACGACAAAACTTATTGAACAACCTGGTTACTAATAAGCCAGCGTTAATTTCCGAATTTGTCGAAAAAACTGTAATCATAATATAAGTAATTATATTCACAAAGAAGGTTTATGGCACTTCATTTATTAAATTATCGGAACTTGTGTATCTGAATCAAAACATCTGTACAAGGATTGGTTGGCTTCGGTATGTAACAAACACATAACTTATTCTTCTTCTTTACTGGCGTAGACATCGCTTATGCGATTATAACCGAGTTAACAACAGCGCGGCAGTCGTTTCTTCTTTTCTGGTCCTTCTCAACCCGTCTTTTACTGCGTCGAATACTTTCAGAGCTGGAATGACCTAGAGAGGAATTTTCTTCTCAATATTTAGTCAATGTAGCACCTGTTGGCAAAAGTTGGATTTGAGGCTGAGTTATTGCTGGTAATACTGGTCCTAAGATATACGAAATTCGACTTCAAAGTTATGACTGTCAACAGTGACATGAGAGCCAAGTCAGGACTGCGATGACTGTTTGATTGAGGACAAGAGATATCTCGTCTTGCCCTCGTTCACTGCCAGACCCATTTGCTTTCCTTCTTTATGTGTTATGGAGAAAGAAGAACTAACGGCGCGAGTGTTGAGGCCAATGATTTTTATCTGATATTTTTATTTTTTTTTGAAATTGAAATGAATTTTTGATGACTCATGCCTAGCTCTTGACCGATTCTACGGCTGCTACTATGCCGGTCTCTTTCGACCAATTCAACGATTTTATCGCAATTTTCGACGACAGGCCTTCCGGAGCGTGGCGCATCTTCGACCACCACTACACCAGAACGAAAACGTTGAAACCATCGTTGTGCGGTGGAAATGAAACTGTATCAAGTCCATAAACTGCACAAATTTTATTGGCGGCTTGAGATGCATTTTTGCCTTTATCGTAGTAGTACTGTAAAATATGCCGTATTTTCTTTTTCTTTTGCTCCATGTTTGCGACGCTATAACTCACGAATGACTTAAAAGAAACGGCAATCAATCAAACACGTGTTAGCGCGTGAAATGAGCTTTCCAAAAAGGTATAGCATGATCCGATGCGACGAATAAAACTAGAACTACGCGCTTTCAGCGCCAACTAGCGAAAATACAGCAAGACTTTTTTGACAACCTATTATTAATATCATCCCATATCCCAGCAGCTGTACACTCTTATAAAAGATGTTATCTTATTAAGTTTTGCAGCTCGAATTATTTTATACAGGAGTTTATTGAATAAGTTGCAAGAAAGGAGTCGCCTTGATCTTTTAAGTCTTATACGGTGGCTGTGGATTTTGTTAAAAAACGGAATCTTTTCCACAGCCGCTACGAAATGTCTCTCACATTGGAGTCCATGCAGTGAAATATGTCCTTATCATTCAGCTGTAGGCTGGTCATTCGCATAGATAATGTTACATCATCGTCTCGTCGTCCTCCACGCATACTTTGCATTCCGCCTTATCAACTTTTCTCATTTTCTGAAGATGGGATCTTAAAGGAAAGTGCCCAATGATCAACACTGCAACGTTACAGAGTTCCTAAAAGTCTTAAAGTAGGATCTTTTTGGTCTACCTCTGTGATGTTGTCTTTGAAGTATTGAGGTGTTCCTGCAGAGTCCATTGCTTTAAATAACCTTACTACCTTTCTTTCTTTTCATTTTCTTCTCTACCTATATGATTGGGCACCCAGATGATATTAACCGAGTTACCTACCGAAAGTCTAGTTAGTCTGTTCGTGTTCCCTTTGATCCGAAAATCGGTTAGTGTGTGAGTTAATCTACTAAAATAGCACATCTCATTATTATCCAATATCGCTATCGTCGAACAATTAGTGCTAAATTCTTCCGCAATATCAATTTTCAAACTTCTGGAAGTATTTCCCCAAATTTGATTTTGCACTGTTCGTTTAAACTCAAACTTAGCCCAACCTTGTTTTTTGTTTACAATTTTGAAACTGTTGGCAACCTTCGCACCAATTAGTACATAGAGCAATGTAATTCCAATAACGCAACATTTGATATACTTTAAAGTTGGGCACGTTGCAATATACTCCCTTTCGCACAAAAAAACAGGAAGCACAAAGTTCGTAAGTTCAAAATCAAACCGAGTTAACCGCCATTTTATTCACAAATAAGTGAGTTTCAACGTCAAAGTTGAAAAGCCTAAGCACAGCATTACTATGCACAAAATCAAAAGCAGAAAATTATAAAAAAAACGAGACGCTAAATATCCCTCAACAGCTAAGCAAAGTCGGAACAACGTCATGGCATGTCAAACTCATTTAGATGCGCTTGAGTAAATTAAAGAAAACACTAAAGAAATTCTGCGATCTGCTGTCACCTTCAATGGCACGCCGGCTTATCGCAACCACCCAAACATCCCACCCTCCCGGGTCTACAGCGCCCAACGTCCTTGCGCAAAGCACACTAACGGACCAGCGGTTACACGAGGGAGCGCACGAAATCAAAGGCAAAGCCTACGAAAAAGTGAAATGCCTTTGTGTTGGCGCGAGGTTAAGCAACTACGGGAGCTTGACTCTCATAAGCCACCGACATTGTGAAATGCAAAGCAAAGCTCTGATGGAAATTAAATTAAAAATTGTCCAAACGCATGCAAAGCGGCCGAGGCCGGTAAGCAAGGGAGGGGGCGACTGAGCGTTACGTAAGCAGCACAAAGCGGCAACTAAAATGACTTGATGATTCTGCGATTTCGAATTTCCCGAGATTCAGAGACTTAAATACTTAGCCACCTACCACCGAAGCCGTGCCTTCGTTCCTTGGCTTCAGGCAGATTTTTACAGAAATGCAGGTCTGTAAGTATGCGTATGTGTGTGTGTGTGACTCTTGACTGCAAGGAGAGCAACGTCTCGAGCCAACCTCTGTACGCACACAGACACATTTCGACACTTTTAGATATTCGCTTGTAGGCGCACACTTAAGTGTATACTATACCATATATGTGTATGTGTGTGTGTGTGTGTGGTCGGGTGTGCACTTTTGCTGTTATCTTAATTGCATGTCATAACACACGCAAGCCTCCTGCACACACGCATACACATGTGCAGGTGTGTGGCACGGTGGAAGGTGCTTCATGCAGCAGCGACTATGTTGTAAGTCATCTCGTACAGATTTTGTGGACAGCAGGACTGAGGGCACGTAGCAAGCAAAAAGTTATGAGAAATTCGTTATCAAATTCATTAGAGAATCTCTATAAAACTAAGCTCAAGCTACGAATGTCACACACACACACACACACGCATACACAAAAAACATATTTTGCTATTTGCCACGCTCTGTTGCATGTTGCACGTTGTTGGTTTGCATATTCCAAGTGAGGCAAAATCTTGAAGGATTTTTGAAAATAATCCAAACTGCAGCAATAAGTGCACTTCAGCAGCTCACCTTCGAGCTATGCTTGAATATTGAGGTGAAAACTTGAAGTGAAATGAAGGGCACACATACACACACACAGCTTGTTTTCCATGTAGAGCATGCGATACTTTATGAGAGACTCTCATAAGTGAGATAACACACATAGAGCTGTGTCTGCGTAACAATTTAACCACATTTTCGTATTTAGAAAAAGTATAAATTTCAATCAAAAAAACTCTTTCCATTTATTTACGCAAGGAATTATGACACTTGCACAATTATTCCTACAAACATACATATGCTCGTGTGCTTGTGTGTAATTGTGAAGGCAAAATATGTAACAGAATTTTTCAATATTTCTATATGCGTGCAAAGCTCTGAAACTTTTAATAAAAATATTTCTATTAGAGTGAAAATAAAGTGATTCTTATACACGCTTTATTTGTTGAAAAAGGACAAAAATACTTTATGCGCTATGAAAGGAGTATAAAAATGTAGCGTCCGCATGTATATATAAAAGAATTTCTGTTTGTTAGTCTAACTGAAACTCGATAAAAGCTCTAAGGATTAGGCTAGCTGTGATTTTGAAGTAATTGAAGTAAAGTTTAGATGGAGAGGAAATATGAAACATTTTTGAAAAATAGCAAAAGCAAAATTTCTTTTCCCATACAAACTATTATTACCAGTTATTGACGGTTGTCTCACTTCAGCTTAAGCAGTTTGATACCAGAGATAACGAATATTTTCAAACTCTAATAATATACATGTGCTATCAATGCTTTGAATATATAGGGCCTAGCGAAAGAAATGAACAAATTTTATCCAGTTTTAGCATTAGGCCACACTACTCTCATGAAAATATGCTCTCTTAATTTCATATAAAGACCATTTTATTCGGTGAAAGTTTAACCCTAGGAAATGAGATTATCGGTTCTACAGGCTTGATAAGTTAAGGATCCATTTCACCCATTTTCACACTCTTCCAACATGTTGACTGTAAGAGTTTGGTTTACCGAACGGTTGTTTGTGTCACATGAAAGTAATCGAGCTAAATGTATAGCTATATATACAAGGTATATTCCAAAGTAAGCAGAACTTTTTGAATCTAGCGCCCCCTGGTGGCGCCATTTATATGTCGACTAGTGCGTTAGAATCTGCTATCTTTATCGATTGTCCAGTGAGAATTTCATGACATTTCATTGATTGGAAGTGAAGTTATTGAGCTTCGAACAAAGAGCCAACATTAAATTCTATTTTAAAATTGGTAAAACTTTTGGGCTTACGAAAGGTGTGTGCACGGTTTGTTCCGCACAAATTGACTGACGACCAAAAATTGCTCAGAATCCGTCTCATCGATCGACGCTTGTGACCGATTATTTGACCAAAAATCACATTTCAACCATTAAACCACTCTCCGTATTCTCCTGATATGGCACCGTGCGACTTCTTCCTTTTCGAAAATATGTATTTGCCCATGAAAGGAAAGCGTTACACCGGCATACTAGCGGCCATACCGACCAACGAGCTAAAAACCTCGTTCAACTTGCTTTTGGACCGTGCAAAAAGCTGTATTGAAGCAGAAGGAGACTTTTAAATAAAATAAATTAATTTTGCCGAAAATACCATTTTTTCTGTTTTTTTTTTTAAGTTCTGTTTACTTACGCACATTGTACGAGTATGTATATAAATGAACACGAGACGAGCTCAAATTCGGGTGACTGGCTGTCCGTCCAGTATGAAGGCATAAACTTGAATAAAAATTTTGATGTATGTACGAAGAAACTTGGTACACAGTCACCATAAAAAGGATGCCCCTAAAAATGTTTTACAGTGAGGATGGAGCTGCCCTCTAATATGTTCATTGTACGTATATCCTAAACCGCTAAAGTCTAATGACCGAGAGGTGCTCATAACATATTTTTTTGTCATCCTCCGGAAAATACGGAAATGGAGGAAATCTATCAATGGTTTTGTTAAAAACAATTAAAAGGACGATAAGTCAATAAATAAATGTGCCACATAAACTAAACTTTACTCGAGAGGGCGACAAGAAGACGAGTGATGTTGCCAGAGAGCCTATGGACGTGGCACCGAACTCATTTGGGTCAAAACTCATATCACAGGGCCCACGCGACCTATTTCAACTAAATTCACAACATAAAACTATCCTAACATTCCTAAAATTAAAGGGAAAAAATTCGATATATCGGAATACAATCTTTTATCGCAAATATCGGTTAATTATTGGAATTCGGAAAAAAACATTTTCTTGTTAATAGTAGGCTGATATGTATGTCTAAAATGGATTTGTTCGGATCAATACTTACTTCTCTTATCCTATACATATATACCTAACAAAACATTTTTAAACTTCCAGTTGATCAATATATGAATTATCGGTCAATACATGAAATATCTTAATGAGATGTAGAGATGGTATTTTTCTAATGATGAAATGTATCTTTGCGCATAAAATGGGAGGACACCATGCCTTAACCTCAATATTACTTGTATCAAGGAATTAGAACATCGAGTTAACCTTACTTTTTATATAGTACATGTAGTGTGTATGGGAAAAAAGCTTAATGAAACTCAGTGAGCATCATTTGGATAAAATAATATAAGATTTTCAACCGAAACTATCGGTCAATATAAAAGATATTATAGCAAATTTATTTATTTAATGTCGAAAATAAGTGAAGTTGGTCTATGAATTAACCCGACTCCCATATCCTAAGTACAATAAATTTCGTTAAACATACAAACTTTAGACCGAAGATGTCGGTAAGTGTGTACAATATACACGTATTTAAAGTTACATGGTTGAAAAAAAAATTTCTTGTAAAAAATTTTTAATCTAGTACGATTTCAAAATCACTGTCTTGTAATTATGTTGTTTTTGCCACACTTAGCACCACTGCTGAAATGAACATACGTAGTAGTACATAACTGGAAAATCTCCTTATTCGATAGCTCTTACCTACACATTTTGTTCGCATGATTTTTACATTGCTGAAATGGATATCTCCAGCGATGATACCGACTTTAGTCCAGTTCGTAGCAAACTATTATGCTTGTTATCAAGTAGCGAAGAATAATTATGTAGCTATGTAAATATTTTTTCCTTATTTCATTCTAATTTTTCTGTTCTTAATTTAGGATTACCGGATTTCTTTTGTTTTTTTCTTGCTTTACCAATTTTTCACCTGTATGAATTATGTATTTTAAGTTTTAATGTTCAATAAAATGCCAAATGAACATACAATTTGTATGCATATACGAAATTTTATAGTTTTCAACTTTTTTTACACGTTTTTTCGAAGTAAATATAGTTCTTAGTTTCATCTTGCACGGTTTTCAGATGACGTGGAACATATTCCCCATTTTACTAGAGGAAACGCCTCTTTTTATACACATTTTTTTTTACACGGATTTCTGAGGAACGTATCTACCGTGTAAAACAAGAGTTGGGTGTAGTGGCATATACAGTAGCGGACAGTGAAATCCGGACAACCCGTCGATTTTTATTTAAAGTATGATTGTAACCGACAAGTGTAATTTTCAGCCGAAAGGTTTATTGCTTCACATAAATTTGTGCTCTGTCCTCGTTTTATAACAACTTTTAGTTTTTTTTTCAATAGTTTCAAAGTTTATTTCGTGCTCGTGCTTCGTTTAAACTTAAATATGCCAAATTAAAAAAAAAATGTCCGAATTGCAAAAAAGTTACATTTTGATTTTGAGTAAAGAAAATCTGACCATTCGGGAAATTAGTGATAGAGTTAGCTTCAGCATGTCTTCCATTGGAGAATTTCTAAAAAAATTCGATAAATCCAGGTCTCTTAAGAGAAAAACTGGCTCTGGAGCAAAGAAGAAGAAAAGTTCTAGAGAAGATCGTGTTATGGAACGTATCAGCTTAAAGGGTCGCTTCAAAACTGCTGAGGACATTAAAGTGGAGTTATTTGAAGATGTCGGTACGGAAGTAAGCGCAAGAACTGTCGAAGGCTTCAAGAAGTTGGTTTGAACGGTTGTCGCGCCGCCAAAAAACCATTTTTATCCTCAAAAATGCGTCAAAACCGTTTACTATGGGCAAAAGAACATCAAAATTGAACTCAACATGATTTTCGAAATATAATTTTCTCAGATGAGTCCAAATTTAACCTTTTCTCCAGCGACGGTATGTCCTACGTGAGAAGAAAAACTGGTGAGCGGTTCAAGGACAAGTGGGTTCAAAGAACTGTTAAACAGGGAGGCAGCCGAATGGTCTGGGATTGCTTTTCCTACTATGGCCTTGGGCAACTAGCCCTAATAGAAGGAACCGTCAATGAGACTCAGCAGATACTTGAAACAAATTTAATACCTTCAATGGAAAACCACTTTTCACGAACGGATGTCCTTATTTTTCAGGATGACTCTGCGCCCTGCCATCGTGCCAAAATAGTAAGTATCCATTTTTTTGTACAACTAGAGTTTATTGCTATAATTTTAATTACAAATTTTATACTTATCCTTTTTTCTTTCTTTAAGGTGAAGAATTATTTTTCAAGAATCGGGGTCTCGACTTTGGAGTGGCCAGGTAACAGTCCGGATCTCAATCCCATTGAGAACATTTGGTTTATTATGAAGGCTCAGGTAGCATAGAAGAGACCAAAGAAGTTAGATGGAATTCTCGAAGAAGCGTGGTATAACGGTATTGGAGCAGGAACATTAAAAAACCTCATAAATTTAATGCCCGAGCCTATAAAAGCCGTTATAAAAAGCAAAGGAGGTTTGACAAAATACTAGAAGGAATATTTTTGTATAGACTAATATTTCCTTTAACTAAAACTATAAAATCATTTCTCTAATGTACAAAAAAAAATGTATTACTGTTTATAATGCTAGCTACCAAAATGACACAATATCTAAAATGAATAAATAAAAAATGTATCGATTCGAAAAACACGCGAAGTATAAATTAAAAATTCACCTTTCAATTTGATCACAGTAGTACATTATATACATGTATGTACATAGTATAAGTAAATGTATACTTTAGCCACAAAAACGCACGGCCGTATTATTTAGTTTTAAGTAAAAACTATTTTATTAATCAGCATTGGAAGAAGCATATTGCTTAAAGCAATCACCTTTTCTTTGGCGCCCAATTCCTCAGCAGCAAACATTCTCAATTCTCTTGAGTTCTAGGCTCAGAAAAAAGTTTTTTCGGGAAGATGCGGAGGAAATTTATGAATTGCATTCTAAGATCACTTGATTCTTAGTTGACTTAATATCCAGGTCACCTGGATTACATTTGTCGCTAGGCATATTTACATAATTCACGTCTATATTAGTTCCTAGTTCTAAAAACTCCGATTATTAGCTCTCACCAACTCTCTTGAATGACCAAACAAAGAGTTTACCGACAATGAGCGACAAAAACGGTCGTCGTCTGAACGCAGTCTAAAACGCTCTCAACTGGAAACTTTATCACTACTACTAAAGTCCTACTCACTGTCGATATCGCTAACAATTTCTACGTTCCTGATGCTGTATATTTTGGTACGACTTCTGTGTTTAATTAAATTATATTAACAGCAAAGCTAAGATAATATGCGAGTTAGACTAATTTGTTTAATCTTTCATTATTATTGAAATTCGTAACGTGGACATTGCTTTAACTCTTACTTTGCTGTTAGCAAACCGATCATTCAAAACAGTAAATAATACAGTATTGCCAAATACTCAGAACAAATGAAAAGAAGCAAATATTTGGCTTCTGAGATTCTTCCTGTTGTTGTAAATACCCTTGGAAAAACTGTTTGGGAATTGTGAATGCTTTCGACACTACCAAACTTACCAAAATCCAAGAATTTTATTTTAAAGTGTGTTATCTTTACACAAACGAAAAATCAATACCACAACCTAATTTCCTAAATGCATGGCAAATGTTTTCGTAACTTTGGAATTTGCACCGAATTACCTCGCATTCAAGCCAGTTAATTTCCCCACAACGCACAACAAATCGAAAAACACACAAAAGCCTTACAAACATTCCTCAAAACAAACGAATTTCAATGTTTACCGATTTTCGCCTATCGCATTTAATTTCGATTTTCTCGCTTCAGCTGAGCGCACACCCAACAACAGCAGCAGCAACAAACAGACGACCGCAACACAAATACTCTGGCAAGGCTGCTGCTCAACAACCTTCAACAACTTTAAGCCGTCAAGAATTGGCGCAAATAAAATTAAATAAATAAATTTGCCGAAAATTTGTACGAAAGAGTATTTAAGTACTATGTATATAGTATATAGGATCGAAATAAAAAATTGAAACAAAATTGAATAGAACACAAATCCTGCGAGATGAATTCAATCAATTTCAATTTCACTGCTCCTCGGCGCAGCAGCGGCAGCACTGATAAATGGAACATAACGAAATAGCAAAGTGTAGAAAAATTAATGACTAGCAAGGCACAGCCGGGCGTAGTCAGCAGCTAACACAACAACTACCCGAAGCAGTTGCCACAAATAAAAGGAGAAATTAAATAGCAAAATAAACCAGTCGCATTATTTGTTTGTGCGCACAGCTTTGGGACGCAAGACGCTTCGCTTAAGCTCGCTTAGGAAATACTCGCACAAATACTCACACAACGCACGCAAGACTAACACACACCAGCCACTCAGCTGAGCAAACGATACGAAACGAATTGCAACAGACAATTTAATTAATTGTGTATACGCCGCACATACAATTATATGTGTTTGTGTTTAGTTAGTTGCGCCCCACCCCCGATCAGTAGAAGAACCCACCGACTGTGCAGCAGGAAAGTAGCTGTACGTCACAGCTTTGCTGGCTCTTTGACTAACTTGCTATTACTCAACTCCGATTTTGTCATCATTGCCGGCATGCCATTGAAGTTATTCAACTGACAAAAAGACTCAATTGAAGTTAGTTATCTGAGGATGGAAGGAATGCTTCAAAAGATCCTTGCATATATACTTGTATATTGAGAGATTTTTAGTTCTCTTCCGGATTACAGAAGACTGTGTATTCGAAATGATTAAAAAAATTGCAAACTCTTTACTAACTCTCGAACCATATAAATTCGTCGTAGTTTTTCAAATCATATCCCTAAGGATCCTCTTCCAGATCAGAGGTGCCCTTCTACGTTAGTCAACATAATGTGAACTGTGATCTTTATAGCCTATGGTAGATATTTTATTTAAGTCTTTATTTGCAGTCAGTGTCACTGAGAACTGCTTCAAACTCTTTAGAACCTCACCACTTGGTTGTAAAGGGTGATCCAAGTATAGGTACTTTTTATACTCTTGCAACATGTTGCTATAGAGTATTATAGTTTTGTTCACCTAACGGTTGTTCGTATCACCCAAAACTAAACGATATAGATATAGGGTTATATATATATAAATGATCAGGATGACGAGAAAAGTTGAAATCCGATTGACTGTCTGTCTGTCCGTCCGTCCGTGGAAGCTGTAACTTCAGTAAAAATTGAGATATCTTGATGAAACTTGGTATGCGGGTTCCTTAGTACAAAAAAAAATTCCAATTCGTAGATGGGCGTAATCGGACCACTGCCACACCCACAAATCGCCATTAACCGAAAACATATAAAGTGTCATAACTAAACTAACTAATTTAAGATATATAACTGAAATTTGGTACAGAGAATCGCGCCAGAAAGGGCACCTGTGGCAACATTTTTTAATTAATGTACATATCTCCTAAACCACTTGAGCTACAACAAACAAATTTGCTGAGTACAAACCTTATAAGCACTTCTACCGGTAGTGTGAAAATGGATGCACTCGGAAGATAACCCCGCTCACTCCCATATAACGGTACTGTTTAAACTACTAAAAGTGAGATAAATAAATAACTAAATACACCAGATACATTAAATTTCACCTCCGAGATGGTATTAGAGAGCTTTATAGGAGCCGGTATGAAAATTGAACAACGGGCGTGGCACCGGCCACTTTTTTGTGAAATCCCATATCTCGTGACCCGTCTAACCGATTTCGGCAAAATTTTGTCACATTGCAAAAAGATACGAAACCGGACAGCAACCACGTCTACTTCCCATATAGCACCATTTTGAAGTCCACTTGTTTCTTTCACTTTCCAGTCAGGAAGCAATTAATATAATGGGATAAAACTTTGCACAGACAATGCCTTTAGCGTATGCCACCTTATGACAAAATTTGTTCACCTTATGACAAAAAAACTGTTCAAGCCCTTAGGTACAAAATATTTAGACCCCGGTACGTATAGTTGACTTTTGATCGAAAATGTCGGTCAATGTATAATATACATAACTGAAATTAATGGATAATCCTTCTGTTATAATGGTATGTCTGCATATCAAAAGGTTGAACCAGACCAATACTTCCTTAGCCCCCATATAGTTAATATACAGATTTTCGAGCTTCCGAGTTGTACCACATATATCGGCCAATATGTGAGTTATCCCAATGATAATAAGAGAGCGTGTTTAACTCATAACAGTGTATCTTTGTGCTTAAAATAAATTTGAGCGAAAACTTGACCTTGACCCTTTGTAAATAATATCAGGATTTTCGAACATCCGACTGACCTTACTCTCTATTATTGGTTTTACACCTTAAAGTATTTCCCTGGCTTTTGTTCTTGCAAGTTGCAAGATTATAAAATGTTCGGTTGCACCCGAGCTTAGCCCTTCCTTCTTTGTTTCAATAGTCCTTTTTTGACAGATCCCGCTTGAGTCGTGTCAAGTTATTTTTGTTCAGTATTATTTGGCATTTCATCATGGAAAGACTTACGCCCAAACAACGTTTACGAATCATTCAACTTTATTACGAAAATTTACGTTCTGTAAAGAATGTGTTTCGTGCGCATCGCTCAACTTATGTCAACATCATAGGTCTACATACATTTTGCAACACCATCACCCATCTTGAGGCCCAACATTAATTACTGGATTATATTCCACCGAATAGACCACGTCCAAAACGCAGTGAATAAAATAAGGGAGCCGTAGCTGAAAGTGTACACGAAGACCATAGAGAGTCAATTTGGCGCCGTTCGCAGTAACTTGGTCTAACGTATGGAACGACTTGGCTTAAGTCGAGATATTAAATTGAAAGCATACAAAATATAGCTTAAGCTAGAACTGAAGCCGCTCGACCTTTTCAAACGCCATCGCTTCGTTCTATGGGCTCTTGAAAAGTTCCAAGAACATCGGACATTTTCGGGCTAAATTTTTTTCAGCGATGAAGCTCATTTCTGGCTCAATGGGTATGTAAACAAGCAAAATATCTGCTTTTGAACGAAGAGCAACCTGAAGAGATTCACGAGCTGCCATTTCATCTAGAAAAAACAACAGTGTGGTGCGATTTGTGGGTCGGTGGAATCATCCGTCAATATTTCTTCAAAAGTTTTACCGATGGGAACGTAACCGATAATGGCGAACATTATTGCGCCATGATAACCGACTATTTTATGCCTGAAATAGAAGCTCATCATCTCGGCGACATTTGGTGTCAACAAGACTGCGCCACTTCCCACGCATCACATTAATCAATGTATTTAGTGAAAGAACACTTTGGTGAGCAGACAATTTCACGTTTATCGGTCGGTTGGCCACTAAAACCGTGTGATATCCCACCGTTAAAATTTTTCCTGTAAAGGCCTTCGACTCAGGCCTTGGAGCACAACATCACGCGTGTCATTCGCCAGTTACCAGTGGAAATGCTCGAACGAGTCATCAAAAATTGGACTCAATGGATGAAACATCTGAGACGTAGTCGCGGCCAAGATTTGAAAGAGATAATCTTCAAAAAATAAATGCCAAAGAATGTTCCTACGAATGATAATTAACATTATCCATTAAATTTGAAGTTTCTATGTTTTTTCTTTAAAAAAAAAAAAAAATAGGGAACCTCGTGATCCCTTTATTGTGCTTTGATTCGATATTAATAAATTAATTTTGTAGAATAAACGTTTGAGAAAGTCCGGTAAAAATTGTGATTTAATCTCCTTTTCAAAGTGCAGAGAGAGACAGAGAGAGTGAGATAGATTTAACGGTCAAAAGAGTCAACACTCGAGGAAGCATATTTTACATCCCACATATAGACTGTAACGAATTAACGGGAGACACACGTTAAAAATAGAAAATGTAGAAATGTTATTATATTATTCTTGATATAAGTGTCAGTTATTTGTGGAATGTATTAATGGAAGTAATTACAAATATTGTTAAAAATTATTTAACAAAACTGCAACAAATTCGTTCATCTGTTCGCTGTCTTTATGACTCTCTTGTCAAAAATTTCACACGAATGTGTGAAATCATCATTATAGTCAGTTAGCTAGGTTTGACACAAAAGAGTATATGGATACCTCACTAAAGTGATAACACTACTTTCTTCAATGCTAATAAATTTTTAATGTGGTTTTTTGAAAAGTATTACGATGATATTGTGAAAGGCTAAAATATGATATATCTATCAAGATTATTCCGGGGTGTTGCCGAATCCAAGAGAGATTGGCATAGTTGTCAAAATGGCAAACCAATTCTGATTTTCATTTGAAGAAATATGGACAGATGATTCCAGCGGCCCACAAACCGCACCAAGCTGTTGTTTTTTCTAGATGAAATGGCAGCTTTTGAACCTCTTTAGGTTGCTCTTCGTCCCAAATGCAGCAATTTTGATTCCTTACATACCCATTGAGCCAGAAATGGGGATCATGCAGAGTGAAGCGATGTCGCTTGAGAAGGTCGAGTGGCTACAGTTCTTTCACACGTTGTATTTTGTACGTTTTCAATTTAAGATCTGGACGTAAAATGCCCTAAGTGGTTCCATACGCCTGTCCGAGTTACTGCGAACAGGGCCGAAACGACTCTCCCCGGTTTTCGTGTACACTCTCAGCTACGGCTGCTGTATTTTCTGCACTGCGTGCCGGACGTGGACTGAACGTAACATGACAGCTTGTCGCGACTCACGCGTGATCTGTCGGAAAAAGGCTATTAGAAAAACTAACTCTACTAGGATCACCCCTTACCATAGCCCTGTTTATTTTATTGATTTTAATAACTGAATACGTGAATAAATTGATTTTTCTTTGGAACGGAAAAAAATCTGTTAGAGCAGAATATTTGTTTTTTTTTGGGCAATCTGGTACAATATGGACATTTAGATAGAATTCGTGCGGAGCATCACATACAGCTCGCTAGCTAGCGCAAAATAAAGGATAGATAAGTTGTCAAAGGGATGTCGTGGACTGTTGCTGATTTCAGGTGTTCTGAGGTTATGGTATATTTTTGTGACTTAAGCGACTTCTAAGCTTAAAATAATTTCTCTAAATTTACTAGTAATTTTCACGTTCATTTTGCTGGCTTAATTCTTGGCTTTTTCCACACACTTTCGCCATCTAATATGCAGCACGCAATTCAATTTAGTTTTCTGCTTCTCTAGATAGGAAAATTGTAGCAATATTGCAGCTGCAAAAATGCCAAAAGCGCGGAAAAGTGGTCACTTCATGCGAATGCGAATAAAGTACCGTATATATAATATATACATATGTATGTACATACATATACATATACCTATCCACGTAGTTGTAACTGTATAAAAACAGCACAACAACACTGCAATGCTTCGTCAAGCGTAGTTTACTAACAATTTAACCGAGAAGCATCTGCCGCCGTTGTGCAACTAAATATTAACAACATTGTAACGCTTGGCTGGCATTGAAGCGCTTCTCTGATTTCTCCCCAGCCAAGTGGTTCAAGTACTAAGTGCCTGCAGTTGAGTTGCGTACGCGCGCCAACTGAGACGTGAGTCAATTGAATTCCATTTCCGATACATTCTGTACACATACACGCACACAGCGGCGCACAAATACACTAACAAGGGTGCGCAGTTGTTGTTGTTGCAAATATCTGCGCGTCTATTTTCATTAATTTCTTGAAATGCGGTCGATTTTTCTGCTATTACTCCTTTCAAGTAGTCGTTGCCCACAAATTCCGCCATAACTTACACAAAGGCAAGCGCAAGTGTGGGGCAGGGGGCACGGTAAAGAAGTTATGTTAAATATTTGCAGTGTATATTGGCATTACTTAATTAAAATAAACGCCCGAGGTCAATACGTGCACAATAAGCAACTGTACTATTTGTATGCATGCAGGCGACTATTTCTGAAATTCCGGTGAGTGTGGGGGAGTGAGTGGGTGTGTGTTTGTAGATGGGTATATGTGCCGAACTGCAATAATATACATAACAAAATAACCTTTCTACTTCTTTTTCATCAAGGAGAATAACGAGGCCCTAAAATTAGATATAAATATAGACGATATATATTAATAAATTATATTTAATTTAATTGTTAAATTTGGATAATTTAAATATTAATGCAATTTAAACCCAACACCTGAAAATACTAACCTCGGTGTATAGGTTGACCTGCTTTTTGTAATACTTAGTTATAATTTGCTGGAAAAATGCAGAATTCAAATTAGTCATTTGTCATGGACTTAATGACAACCAATGCAATTTTGCAATTTCCTCTCAATTCGAACTCATGAGCATCTGCTAAATGTAGGAAAAGCCACAAGCTGGCTTATTTCTTGCCGATAAATGCTACATAGCGTGTTACTCGTATATGATTAGAAAGCTTAGTTTATACATTTACAAGTAATTTCATCAAAGGACACAGCTCCACCGGTAAAAGTGAAGAAACCTTACCCCCGCTGAAAATACCAAGTAAAATTCACAAACCTCAAAAAATGATAAACGGTACTCAAAACTTGCCTAAAAATATACAATTCCTACCTGTCAATCACCTGTCAAAGTAATCACATGTGTTTGACATTTACCTATATTCAGTAGGCAGGGCTGCCGGCACTCGAATACATTGAAAGAATTTGCGCAAAGGCTAACACATACTCTCCAGAAAGCGTTGAACGATCACACGTACACAACAGTTCCTGTTAGAATTTTCAATTCGGCCTCAAGAAACTAATAGAAATATTTAAGGGTCAGTAAGGTAATGTGGCCTGTTTTTTTGGCAATTTTTTCATAGAAATTTTTATTCTACAATAGAACTTTTTCACATATCATAACTTTTGAAAAATATTACTTTTTTTTTGTTTTTTTAACAGTCCTGTTTCTTTTGCGACAGACCTTGTATATCGTGGAGTGGGAAAACAAATTTTTTCGGAATGAGATACGTTTTTTCACTGGCGGACACGATTTCTCATGATCATCTGAAACACAGAAACCCAATTTATTCTTAAAAAGTACGTGAATGGTTATTGTCCCTACTAGAGTCATGAAAAAATGTTGATAAACAAAATAATAATTAACGTTTTTTTTAATTTTTCCTCATATTCGTTTTACATAAATTTTGTTGTAACATTGTCAATAAATTATAAAAAATTATGAATCTGGTAGGGACGATAGCCAGGCGTTTTGTGAACATTTAAAAAAAATTAAGCAAATCGGTTGAGTAGTTCGACCGGAATCATGTCCGCCAGTTTAAAAAAGTGTGTTTTGAGAAAAACGCGTTTAAAGTTTTCGGTGTGCACTCCGAGCGCTCCGAACGTCGAGCGGCATTATTATTTCTAGGCCTTTTCCGAAACCTTCCATTGGTAAAGTGGGTTTCTCCAATAATTACTCGTATAAGGTATAAGGGAACAAACGATGCAAACAAAAAAATTTTTTTTTAAAGATCACCCTACTGGCCCCTTAACAGAAATCTCTGGGAGCGCTGTTGGGTAATGAAACGGTACTTTAACCGTTAGGTGGCTTGCAGTAATTACCATATATACTAATTACATTTCATAGGCTTGCCTCAGAGCATCGTGAAAAACATTTCCTAACCTCGAGTTTTGGGTGGCTAACCAACAGAGCTTGGCTCACATCAAGAATTAACTGCAAAATAGCCGCGTTTGTAACAAATTGTGATGGTATTTTCCATGTCCGTTTGATTTTAGTTCATTAGTCACTCATCATTGGCGTGGATCACATATCGATGACAATATTATTCAAACTTTTCTAACTAAACTACACACAGACGCTACGAGCTATCTTAATTTATTCAGTTAAACTTTGAATTGACGTCTCATATCAAGTCGATGAACGGCCGAGTAATCCTAGGACCTCTCCCAAATACCAAAGGAAGTTACAAACAAGGCGACTCCCTATCGTGCGACTACTGCAATATATCATGGAGAACATAATTCGAGCAGCAGAGCTGAATCGAGAAGGCACAACCTTTTATAAGAGTGTACAGCTGCCGGCGTACACCGATGACATCGATCCGCTAGTACTGTTTGCTCCAAGATGGACAAATAAGCGAAGCAAATGGCTCTAGTAGTGAACGAAAGCAAGATGAAATATCTCAAATCATCAAACAAACAGACAACAACATGTGATCAGTCTGCGTTACGAGTTTTCGAGAGAATGGTTCTGCGGAAGATTTATGGTCCTTTGCGCATTGGCAACGGCGAATATCGCAGTCGATGGAACGATGATCTGTACGAGATATACGACGAAATTGACATAGTTCAGGCAATTAAAAGACAGCGGTTACGCTGGCCAGGTTATGTCGTTCGAATGGACATAAACACTCCTCAATCCGGGGGAAGCAGAGGAAGAGAAAACCCTCCACTCCGTTGGAAAGATCAGGTGGAAAAGGACCTGGCTTCGCTTGAAATCTCCAATTAGCGTCACCTTGCGAAAAGAAAAAATGACTGGCGCGCTGTTGTGAACTCGGCTATAACCGCGTAAACGGTGCCTACACCATTAAAAAAGAAGAAGAAGTTACGAGCTTACGTTTATATGCCATAGTTCAATCAATTTTTAACCTTCAAGTGAGAATTGTCAATGAGAATTCCAACCATGAAGTTTGATTTGAATACAGAATGTACCAACAGCTTTTCTTTTCTTTTTTACTGCTCCAAATAACCGATAACGCTAATAAAAGTTTCACATGAAAAAGATTAACTTTCACAGAAAAGGTATGGACGCAAACCTTAAGGGAAAAACCGTCAAAACGAATAGAGCACAAAGAAGAAAATCAGCTGAACCACAACAACGCTACCGACTCATCGAAATATATAAATTATGTGTGTGTTTTACTGTCATAATTTTCCTTTGCTTATCATAAGTACAATTCTAAAACTGTTTACTGTTATTTTCATATAGTAAACGAGTACTATGACGATGCATTAAAGCATACATTTAGGATGAATGCGCTAAAATATTAATTTCGGAATATAAGTATGTATGTACTCAGCGAAGCTCTGAAAAATCTCGCTATTTTAATCGTAAAGCCAAAAGATTCCATGAGTCATCTGAATTTATATTTTCATTTAACATAACTTTTCGATTGCCTGTTATGCCGCCATAAATCTTAATGACCCATTCATGGTTAAACTTATTTATTAAATATTAACTTTAATTGCAAGAAAAACCGAAGCTACAAAGTTGACCAAACAACATTAAATTAACGTTGTATCGTTTGCAACTCAAAATAAAACCAAAAACAATGTGAAAAAGTCAAATAAAAGCGAAATATAAAAATAAATCACAATGGTCAATGAACTGTATTCAAGCGAATCGAACAGAAAAACCATAACCGAAAACTTTTGTGCCGCAATGACCTAGACGGGCGAGTCGAAAGCCATACGGTGCGGCTAAGCATTCCCACGCAGCCCTCTGCACTTCATTCGTCTCACCTTTCCGCTTACACAGCGCATAACTCGTCACAACGCTCTTTCGCTCGGCACATAAATTCAACGCTACTAAAAGCCTAAAAGTGTGCTATACCCACTGCCCCCGGTTGCCGTACGCAGCCGATAAGCTTAGCGCAGACGTTCATATGCGCTCATATACCAACTTGAATACTTTCAGAAGCATTCGCTCTTGTTTTATGTGGGCATTTACAGTTAAGCTTTAATATCGCACTGGCTTGAATGAGTTTGTGCGATTTTTTGTAATCGCGTCATCGCCGTCTGGCTGGGTGTGAAAGGAAGCAAAATCAACTTAACACGACGCGCCGCTAATGGCTCACTTAAGTAACTGACTAAGTGTGGGTTCGATTTCTTTCTTTTAGCCGAGATTCTATTGTCGGTATCGCCGGCCACCACACAGACTGTCGAAGCGCATAAAAACGGCGAAGGTTCCATTTATTATTTATAATACTCTTAAAATAACCGAAGTACGATACACTAACCCCAATATAACATGGTTGTATTGATTTTATGTATTTCAAGTAGCAACCTTACTTGTTTTAACCTCCCGGCAAGTTAAACCTTGTTTACACTAATAACCTTTTTTGAAATGAATTTATCAATTTACTTGAAAATAATTAAACATATCGTGGACTGTCTCAAAATGATTTTTAAGAAATCTTAACTTGATACCCATACTTAAATAAGCCAATATCACTGAAATTAAATAAAAAAGCATTTAAATAGATGAGAGAAACTACCAACTTTTTCCAAGTGGCAACGCTGCAAAATATTTCTTAAATCAGTCCAAGACAATACCTAAGCTAAAATACTTAATTTGTGATGTTAGTTTCAAATAAAAAACCTTAAGTAAATGACAATCTTTTTCTCACAAAAGACTTCGACAAAAGTGCATAGTTAATTATTTATTGAAAGAAGTTGCAACTATTGTCAAAAATTATTACATGAATTGAATACCTATGAATGCCTACTCAAGTATTCCGAAATCCTTTACCTTCTCTTTCTTTGGCAATTCAATCGTGAGCCGGTCTCGGACAAGGACAGGAAACTTCCAGTTGCTCCCATTCCTTTCGAGACCACGTCAGCTGTATGTATATCCTACAATCCTGTTCAGACAGATCCTTATGCGCTTGGAGCTTCCATTGGATTCGTGGACACTTTAGCTTCCATTATCCATTTATAAGTGATTGAAGGGCATTTTGCTCGAGCATGATCTTCTATGCAAACGACATGACATAACAAGCGCATTCACTGAATATTTACGTGCTTAACTATATCCATGTCACCACAGAGTTCATACAGTTCGTGGTTTCTCTCGATATTCTTTGTTCAGGCCTGATCCGCTTCAAAGGCATTGATGAGAATAGTTCTTTCGAATGCTCTAAGTGCTTTTATTCATCTCATTCGTCATCGTTTCTGTTATGTCCGTATAATAGGAGATAAAGATAAAAAAAATTCAACATCATTTGGCGTACTTTTGCAGCATTGTACTTTAAAAGATTTAACAGACATTTCACTTTTAACAGCATTATATTATATTAGAAAATATTTTTCCAAAAATTACTATTTTCTAAGATATTTAAAAACAATTTCTAAACTTTTCATTAAGAAATAAATTTCTTTAACACAGAAGATTTTCACTATGTTAGGCGCGACTGGTAGCAAAAGCCGGTACCATTGTAGTAGAGGTGTAGTTGAATATAGCGACAACAGTAAGTTTGATGAACTCAATTCATGTTTCTCCATACTAAACGGCTTAATCTCCGTTCCTTCCATCAAACAAAGTAAGTATGGCTCCGAACCTACAATTTTCAGCTGAAACCTGGATTCTCAACGTCAACGCCGACTTTAGCAGTGAATTCACTTTAAGCCATTTCTACTAGGTTTTAGGTTCCTTCGTCTCATCCTGACCTATTGTGTTTCTTTAAGATGTGCATGTCACTGACGCAAGTGGCGGAAGACTTACCCCTTTTTGAAAGGTTTAGCAAAATGATGGGAGTAAATTTAACTAGTATAAGTTCCTTAATGAACCACTGTGAATGAAAGTGATTACATTTACCATAGACATTGGCGAACTCGTTCATTTCGTGTTTGCCATAATAATTTTTAGCACTAATGGTGTTCCATATTTGCGGGAAATATATGCAGATCCACTCGGCTAAGCTTGTGGGTGGAAATCTGCGTATTTCCGTTAAACGTTACGCGCTTGTACGTTCGATAAACGACTGCTAGTGAGTACTTAAAGATGAGCCTTTCAAATGCCATGCAAATATACACTTTAAAGAATGAAAAGATGCAAACAAAAGTAGTACTTAATACATATATTACTGGCTTTTTTGAAAAGACAAATATCTGTGTATAATCGTTTGTACAATACATATAAGGTCACTTCCCAATATGAACAATTTTGTAGACAAACTGACACGTTTTCAAGAAAGCAGTTCAAACCATATTTCAGCAAAAATTGTAACTTATCGAAAGTAATATTGTCCTTTTAAGATGCGGAAGTAGCTTTCAGCAATATAGTAATATTGTAGATTTGTATAACCGATAGTAATAACCGGAATTATTTTTATTATTTGTTGTTTTTTTTTTTTGCAAATAATGTTTCCGAGAGAGTGATCACCTAATCACATTTGCAAGTTAGAATCCTTGTGTGTGTTCATTTTCTTTTTTGAAGAAAATATTTATTCAGTTGTCTACATTAACGTTGTCGCCTTCCAAATAGTCTCCATTCGATATTATACACTCATGCCAGCGCTTCTTCCAATCGTCGAAACACTTCTCAAACTAGATTTTTGGGATGATCTTTAGCTCTTTTAACGACTTTTATCTATTTTGTAAAACGACGGCCTTTTAAGATTCTCTTTATTTTTGGAAATAGAAAAAACTCACACGGACCTCGCAGACGTAAGTCCTACAATCATCTCTTTGCACGCTCGAAACTCTGTTGAAAGACCGTATATATTGGGCACTGACATCCATAGCATATGTTACTGATTAACTTGTCTCAAAAAACTAGTACAAAAACAACAAAATTATGTAGCTATCAGCTGATGATAATACACTCTTCTTGGTAGTACCACTTACTTGCAAGTAGTTGAAGATATACATAGGATAACAAACAAATTAATTGGAAGACAAACATTAGGAATCACATAGCAACAACATATGTATATGAATGTACCGAAGCTTAGTAATTCTGTCCTTCAGATGCGCTCTATATGATTCTGTAGAAGTGAGCTTCTGACAAAGAGCAGTTATTCACAACGGCAACCGCATTGCACTCAGCTTGAGGATACCTCCTTTCGCAATTAGAAGCTAAGCTACAATGTCGTACAGAAATCTCTAAACACCTTTCGCTAATGAATGGAAAGCCAAATTTATTTTCGCAGAATTAAGCTTCAGTGTGGGCTCAAAGTTAGTCAAGGAGTGTCTATCCTAGTTATACAAGTAGCATGAAGCTACTTCATAATCAGACTCGTTTGTATGTCTGTTATAGTAGAGTTGCGGAACTGGCAGTCATGCTTTCATCGAATCAACAAACATAGACGAAACTGACATCAGCCGCCTTAACAAATTTGTGATCGGTTCACAGTGGACCTACGTTATAAGCTGTATAAGGACGTTCTCTGTTAGTATCGACCATTTAGCCATTTAAAATAAGTGATTGTGACTTTTATACTAGGTTAGAGGAAAGATTACTATATCTATATTAAGCGGAAGTTTAATTCCTGAAAGTGATGTAATAGACGAAACATTTCCAAACGTAGTGTTGTTCCCTGAGTTAGAGATTCTTCAGATGAACAAAATATCAAAAAATATGCGGAAGTATTTAAACAAAAACGATAAAAATCTAAGAACAAAGCATTGACCAAGCTCTGCTGCTCAGGTTTCTTGGCCGGTCCTTATGTAAGTATATGTAGTAGAGATGACACAGTCTTCAGTTATGATATTTAAACAAATAACTCAAAAAAAATAGAACACTATAAGAAACACTTTTCAAACCAGTTTATGTGGTTCTTATGACAAACAAACTTCGGGTAGTACACATAGCAATCGAATCGCGGCTTTGGGTAACCAATTCTCACCGCCAGCGCTAACTCGCCATAGCTTATCGTAAGTGAGGCTTAGAGCAACAGGAAAAATGGACCAAATTTGTAATATGTACTCCGTACTCAGTCTCTTTAAAGATAAACCGACGTACTCGGGACCAACTGTATACTTCCAACCCTCGTAGCTGAAAAAACAGTTTAAAATTTATCATTTCTAATTTGATACAACATTGATTTAAATCGGTCTGGCCATAATATTGCCACTATGATTTCTACATACATAGGCTGGGTTAGGTAAGATAGCTGAACCCTTAGCATGGCAAGGGGAACACACTTAGACTGGTGGTTTTTACTTACTTTGTAGAAAAATGCTTTTAAGTGAAGTACCATACATTTAATTTGGTTTCTAACCAGCAAAAAAACCTTTTAACACTTGCATTTAAGAAGTACTATTCTCTATCGCCCGCACTTCCGGAGCAAGTTATCGATTGCATACCTTCGCAAGGAGCATTTATGATTGGTGTTAGAGAGTCGATTAGTGCAAATGAACTCGGAAGCTACAAAGCAGTTAAGGCCATTACAAATGCGCCTAACAGTTCCGTTGTATTTTTTCGCTTTTTCATTTTTATGAAAATTTCAAATTTAAAAGGTGCCTGTTGAGCGCCTTTCCGCCATCATACTCAGCACAAAAGCATTTATAATTTTGGTAAAAGCACACGCCTAAGCACATTCGTTTGAAACGGTTACGTCTTATTACTAGCTGGCAAACGCTCGTGGGTGCTTTAACCGCAGAAGCGCGCTTTGCCGCAGCAATTTGCCAGCAATGCGGAAGCGAATCAACAAACTGCAACGTTATAAATCGTGAAATTCAATTTACCAAACATTTTAGAACACAGACAAACGCCTACACCGTACGAACATACAAAACAAAGGACTAGAACTGAATCTACCCTGTCGGAAAAGATGAACCTACAGACTAGGAAGAAATGAACTGTATACAGTTTCAATTAAAGTATTTGGACACAATAACTTCAGGCTATCTCTCCGCGCCGTCCCATTTCGCCCTTCTCAAAGCTCTGCTTTCTTCACAGGAGAGACATCGCTCTACCTCTAAATACTAATTTATCCTTCTAATTTAGACCAGTTGTTTATTCGATTCGCCACTTTCAAAACCTTGACGTTTCAACAATCGTATATCAAAGTAGGAGTTATAGTAGGTAGGTAGGTAGGTGTGCAGCCCTATCGGGCTCAATTAGCACTTGATGTGCCATTTTGATACACTGTTCGTAGAACCTCCTGTATCTGCTATTACGTTTCACCTTCTCTCTCAAACCATTTTGAGGTTTCGATGAAACTACTTATGTATGTCCGATATGCTTCTGGTGGAAATTCATTCAAGGTTTGGAGCTTGGTGGATTCCGAGTGTTTTGTGTCGGATCTGTGCTAGAGCTGGGCATTCGCAGAGAAAGTGGAAGATTTTTTCCTTGTTCCCTTCTACTCCGCAGCCACGGCAGTTGTCGTTGTAGGGCATACCTATTTTGGACGCATGTTCCTCAAATGGCCAGTGCCCTGTTGTGGTAGCTGTTATTCTGTAAATACTTTTTCTTGACTTATTCAATAAGTCGTTGGTTCTTTTCCTGTCATATGTTGGCCATAATTGTTTAGTTGTGACGCATTTTGTAAAGTTTTTCCACCTGTTATTTGCAACTTGTTGAAATTGTCTATTGATCTCTCCTTTGATCGATCCTAGCGGGCTTGGTATTAGCTCCGCCTCGGATTCATTGAGGAAAGCTCCTGCCTTTGTCAACTCGTCTGCTTTTTTTTAAAAGAACATAATCCTGTGGCCGGGAACCCAGATCAAGTTTAGTTGGAGCTTGTGGAGTTATAGTAAAGTGCTAAGTCTTTTAACCAAGATTCAGAGCTGAAAGAAAAGAATCCTACAGGGCTTCAGTAAATATATTATACATATGGTATGTGTAAGTGCGTAAGGTTCCAGCAGCACGCGCTCGATAACACATGCCTTCAGATGTGCCAAAGTGCGGTTGCTCCGTTGCCTCAATTTTCCAAGTAGTAAAAGAATAGTTGACAGGCTGGAGAAAGCAAAAAATAAAAATACACAAAGAAAATAAGATATAAGGAATTCTCCTTGTAATCCTCGCACGATAGCGTCTAGCCCTTTAGCAAATTCAGATGAATTGCGACTCCAAATATGTTGAATATTTGAAGATTTGTATCTTGCATTTTTTATAGAAAGGTTCTTGAGAGACTTAACAAATCGCCCCTAAAAGCTGCAAAAAATTCTTTTGACCTTTTCGTGTTAGGAAATAAATGTCTTTGGCACACGCTCTACTAGCAGTTGCACTTTTGTATAGCCATACTTTGGCTACAAGGTTTGGTCCCGGCTGTTGCTGATGCTGTTGCCTTCCTGAAGCTAGACTCGGCTTCAGTTCTAGGCTTAGTGTCCGCCCTTTCGATTACTTTCTGGCCCGTTGCAAAGGCTACCCTCTTCAGGGAATTACCTGTTCCTTCCGACATTTTTCCAGCAGAACCAGACTCCTTTAATTCAATCTTTTTGCTGTTATTATTTGTTTGGTTCATTTTGTGGACTCAAGAGTATAAAGAAATGTAGGACGCATTGCACAGTATGAGTAAAATATACCAACTCTTCAGTGATTATTTCCAAAACCACATTGCATCACTGTTAAAACTGAAGATTAAAGGCATCTTAAAACTTCTGAATATCGACATGGGACATACGGACATGACTCTCCGGCAGTGCTCAACTGCCGGCATACGCCGATGTCATTGGCCATAACAACCGCGCCGTTAGTTCTGCTTTCTCCAGATTGGACAAAGAAGTGAAGCAAATGGGTCTGGTAGTGGACGAGGGCAAGACGAACAAACAGTCATCAAACAAACAGTCTTTGCACTCTATATTTGGTTCCCACGTCATTCTTGACAGTCACATCTTCGAAATAATAATAATAATTTCGTCTATCTTGCAACCAACATTAACAACAACAACGTCAGCCTCGAAATTCAACGCAGAATAACTCTCGCCAACAGATGCTCCTTCGGACTGAGTAGGAAATAGGGAAGTAAAGTCCTCTCTCAACAAATAAAGACCAAATTCTACAAGTCACTCATCATCGCAGTTCTGCTATATGGTGCAGGGGCATGGACGATGACAACATCTGATGCGCCGGCGTTACGATTTTTCGAAAAAAAGGTTCTGCAAAAAATTTATGGTTCTTTGCGCATTGGGGAAGCAGAGGAAGACGAAGACTTCCACTCCGCTGGAAGTATTAGGTGGAGAAGGACCTGGCTACACTTGGAATCTCCAATTGGCGCAAAACAGCGAAATGGAAGAACAACTCGGCAGAATTCCATAAATTTATGGAAAAATTCAAGAGGTTGGTATATTAGCAGAGGATCCTGGTCCTGAGCTAATCAAAAAAAAACATTTTCGCACAATCTTACCCAAATATTAAAAAAAAAATCTTACCAATCTAAAACAGTTAACACTATGGAACTTATTTCGTAGAGGGTATATGCACATATCATAATGTGAAATAAAAGGTTTATTAATGGCATATAAACTTCATGACATCGTCTGCTAGGCGAATGCGGGACTAATGAGAGAACACCACCTGCCAACCACATACTCATACACACACACACACACACAGACACTCATAAATATGTGCAAACATAAGTTGTAACATATGGACAAAGGCGCAAGCATATAGCGAAGAAGGTGGCGCAAGTAAAGTGAAGACTCCGGCACTTTCAGCGTGAAATGAAATCCAACCGCTTTGTGGAGCCACAGCCGAACAAACGAACAGCTGGTGACGCTAAATTGAAGAGCCGGCGGAGGAGTTTGAAAGCTAAATGAACGCTCAAGTACTTTGCCGGCAAAGGCAAATGTGTCGGGCGGATGCGAAAAAATATCATCGCAACTGTCCCGCTAAATGTGGAGCAATTTGAACGCATGAGTTGCTGATTCAACACGCCAGCAACCAGCAAGCAGCGACACGCCACCGCGCAACTGGAGCGGGCGATAAGTGCGATGGTTTACTTTCGTGCGCATTCTAATGTGGCGAGCAGGCAAACACACACACTTGCATGTATGTATGTGTATAGGTATGTGTGTGCGAGCATGTTCATTTGCAAGTGCGTTTAACACGCAAAAGCGAAACCTATGTACTCACACATAGATATATGCAAACATATATTTCAAGTGCGCCACACCTCCGCCAACCAGCGCTGCTACATCCCCACACACACAAACTGCGCGTTGTGTTGTCTCCTTAAATTGAATTTTATTTGATTTCATTTTCATTTGAACGCCACTCCAACGACTACATTTTATACTTATTTGTTTTTGCTTGGCTGCGAAAAAAATCGCTGCGCTTCCTCGTCATTTATTTTACTACCAACCCGTGATTCTACTGCTGCCCTCTTTCTTCTTCGTTCGACAGTCATTTCGTTTTGGCGGCGAATTTGCATAAAAATAAGAAAATTTCACTAAATTCAATTTCAATTGTCATTTGGTTTCGTGCGCGTTTGCTGTTGGCTATTTCCTTGAGAATCCTGTGTACACAGTATTACATTTTGTTTGTAGTGGTAGTTGATTTTTTTACTGGATTAGAATGAAGATTGTCCTTTATAGATACTATAGTTGGCTAACTAATATATTTTGTCTTATTTTGATAAAAGTCTGCAGTGCCATCTTTGTCACGGTAAGCCTTCGCAAGGAAATTATTTTCAACACCAAGTGAGGTTGCAAAGCAAAATGACGTAAACATTTGTCAAAAACGGCCTCAGACTAGAACAAGATTGCTACTTTATGTTCAACATAACCAATAATTTTATAAAACATAATCAAAGAGAATATAAATTAGATGAGGCTTGCACCGCGACATGGGGTCTATTGTCCCAAATCCATCCCAAATACACCCAAAAGCTTATCCTCGAAAGATAATAACCCCTTTTGATGACGATAATGGCAAACGAAATAAGGATTACGATTTGAGGGCATGTACCTGGAATGTCCGGTTCTTAATTAGGAAGGTGCCGCTACCTACCTGGTTGATTTCCTCTTTATATTGAAGGCTGACATCACCGACGTCCAAGAAATGCGATGGACGGGACAAGGACTGAAGGGAGTAGGTCCTTGTGGCATTTACTACAGTGGCCATATAAAGGAGCGCAGTTCGGTGTGGAATTCGTGGTGGGAGAGAAACTCCGTCGACGACTACTGTCATTCACGCAAAGCAAAGTACTTCAACATATCGCTGACTTGCGCCCACGCCCCGTCGGAAGAGAAGGACGATGTGACCAAAGACGCCTTCAATGAGCGGTTGGAACGCACCTTTGAGAGCTGCCCCCGCCACAATGTCAAAAACGTGCTTGTCGACTTTAACGCCATTGCGGGCAAGAAAGGTATCTTTGGCGGAACAGTCGGTAAATTCAGGAAAAGACCCGTGAAAGGAGAATCGACACGCAATACCTCTTCGTCGATTTCAAAGCTGCTTTTGACAGCACGAAAAGGAGAGCTGCGATGTTTTAATTTGGTACGCCCGCAAAACTGATACGGCTGTGTAAACTGACGTTGAGCAACACCAAAAGCTCCGTCAGGATCGGGAAGGACCTCTTCGAGCCGTTCGATACCAAACGAGGTTTCAGCAAAGGTGACTTCTTTCATGTGACTTCTTCAACCTACTTCTGGAGAAAAAAATTCGAGCTGCAGAGCTAAACCAAAAAGGAACAGTCTTCTATAAGAGGACCTTGCGAAAAGAAAAACGACAGGCGCGCTGTTGTTAACTCGGCTATAAACGCGTAAGCGGTTGCTACGACAGTAAATAAGAAGAAGAAGACTTATAGCAAAAACTTCTGCTTTAAAAATGCTCCAACATCCCATGGGTATGGGAGGCTTCGTATGCGATCCCGCAATGCCTGATCCAATGTTCTCCGGTGTCTTCGAGCCGTCCGTTTATCACCCAATAGTGATGACCCTCAGTAGTAGATCAGGTGTGGAATCACTCCAGTCTGCCTCACTGCCGAAAGTAACTTAAACTTCTTCGTGAAGCTTACCCTCTTTGTATCGCCGTCTCTTGGAAGAAAAAGTGTAGCTTCTCCTAAGACCTTCATTTGTTGAGACGAAATTATTCTCTCTTTTCCATATCCTTCTGTTGCCAAGACCAGCACTGTAAGCTTCGCTGTCTATTCGTTAATTATATGGAGCGGTGAGAGGTTTAGGATGACCTCTACTGTATTATATTCACATGGTTATTTAAAACATAAACCAATTGAGAATAATTTTCAGATACCCTTTTCAAACCTTAGATTGCTTTGAAATGACTTACAAATTTAATTAACCGAAGGAATTTGCTACCGTTTGTTTTAAGAAAGCGGAATAGAATCATTTTGGTACCAAAACTAAAATTCGGGCGTTTGCAAAAAACAAAAAAATTAATAAATATAAAATAAGATTATTTAACAGACACCCCAATGTTCACATATGTACATATATGGAAAAAGACAACGAGATTAGTCAATGAGAACAGAGACGACTATGTATATTAGAAAGTTGGATATAAAAAGTTCCAGTGCGATAAACTACATAAAATTATCGGTACTGGATAAATGTCAAATACATCAGAATTGTATGCTACGTATTGTAAAATACTAAAAAAAACATACGAATTTATTCGACTTTATTAATGTGCCCATATTTTTATAAATAAACTATTCATGTTTTCCGCCGCATAAAGTATTTTAAATCTGTTAAACGGCACTTATTTTGTCCTTCTTTATTTTTAACACCTTAATAAACTTTTCAACTTATAACGAGTGATCCAAGTAGTAATACTTTTTCAGTAGCCATTTTTTGACAGATCACGACTGAGTCCTGTCAAACTGTAATGTTATTTTTTTCAGGATTGTTTGGTATTTAGCATAGAACAACTTACGCCTGAACAACGTTTACAAGTCTTTCAACTTTTTCACGTTCTGCAAAGAGTGTGTTTCACCCGATTCACTTAACTTATGGTCAACATAACCAACCTACTAAGCGTATTATTTGGAACGCCATCGCCCATATTGAGACCAAGCATTCATTCTCATTCATTTGTTCTCAGCAACTTGGCTGACGTATGGAATTACTTAAATTGAAAGTGTAAAAAATACAGCTTGTGAAATAACTGAAACCGCTCGACCTTCCCAAGCGACATTGTTTCGATCTATGGGCTCTTGAAAAGTTCAATGAAGAATCGACGTTCTCAAGCCAAATTTTGTTCAGCGATCAGACCCATTCCTGGCTCAATGGTGTATAAACAAGTGAAATTGCCGCTTTTGAGACGAAAGACAACCTGAAGAGATTCAAGTAATTTCATCCAGAAAACAACGGTTTAGTGTAGTGTGTAGGCCAGTGGAATAATCGGTCAATATTTCTTCAAAAATGATGAGGGTGAGAACATAACCGTCAATGGCGACGGTAATCGCACCATGATTACCAGCTAATTGATATCTAAAATTGAAGTTCGTGACCTCGGCGATATTTGATTTCAACAATTCGGCGACACTTCCCACACATCACATCAATTAATGATTTTATTGAGACCACATCGGTGAGCAGATAATTTCACGTTTTGGAACGGTCGATTGCCCACCAAGATCGTGAGTAATATCACACCTTTTCCTGTGGGGATATGTAAAGTCCAAAGTCTATGCTGACAATCCCACTTCGATTAAGCCTTGGGGCAAAATAACACGCGTGTCATTCGCCAGTTTCAAGTCGAAAAACTCGAACGAGTCATCAAAAATTGGACTCAACGAATGGACCGTCTGAATCGTAGCTGCGGCCAACATTTGAAGGAGATAATTTTCAAAAAACAAATGCCAAAGAATGTTCTTTCGAATGATAACAAACATTCCCCATTAAAGTTGAAGATTATATGTTTTTTCTATTAAAAAGTAGGGAACCTCGAATGGATCACCCCATATATCTATATATAAATATAGATATTAGTATGTATATAATTTATTGTAAGCTTATTTATTTACAAATCCAAAGCAAAACAAATATGGTCGAGTTAGAGAACTCTCAAGGGCTTATTCGTTTTTATAGTCAATATTTTATTTATTCTTCCGAAAATGTTGTTTGGAAATTATGCAAATTTGCGTATTTAGACCAAAGATAATGTAAGGGAAAAACTGAAAATCCAAATATCCAATTTCTTGAAGGTAAAATCCAGGCATGTAAGTAGTTATCCGAGTGAAACAAGGTCAAAAGAAAGTCTACACACTCCCGTAATTCATGAGTTTTATGGAGTTTGCGAAGAAAATTAAAAAAAAAAATATGTCAATATCTAAGGCACTTTTAAGTTAGTTTAATTATAAAATAAGAAAGGAATTCACTTACATAATAAGGTAAACAATAATCAAAACATTAAAAATTCATGGGAAAAAAGTGTACATACAGCCCCAAATTCTTAGTATGTATTCTTCAAAATAAATTATAAATAAAATGGTAATTTGTTATCTTTTAGTTTTTGGTCAGTCCACCTTAGGCATCAATGACAGCTTGAAGACGACGAGGCATTGATGCCACCAAATTCTCCCAAAATGTGTTCTATTGGGTTTAAATCAGGTAACTGGGGTGGTGAATTCAGCTGTCTTGGAGCATAGTATAGAAGCCAGTCTCGAACAACGTGCGCAGTATGCTTCGAGTCGTTATCTTGTTGGAAAATTCATTGATTTACCAAAACCAAGTTATCAACAGATGGCTTCAGATTTGGTTCCAATATGGTTTCGTATTGATAACGGTCCATATTACCCTTGACAAAAACCAAACGACCCACTCCAGACGACGCAATGGCACCTCAAACCATAACGTTACCGCCACCATGTTTAACTGTGGGCATAATATTCTTTGGATCAAGCACAGTATTTGGTTTTCTCCAAGCTTTGCAACGGCCATCACTTCCGAAAATAATGTACTTACTTTTAGTAAATAAAACACGTTTCCAAAAGTTTATATCCTTGTCTAGATGGGCTTTAGCCAACTCAAGGCGAAGTTTACAGTTCTTGAAATTAGTGGTTTTCTGAGTGCTCCTCGCCGAAAAACTCCATTGTCATGTAGAACATTTCTTATTGTTCGAGGAATAACACTTATATTGGAACATTTTTCGATGTGTTCCGCTAATTTTCGGGCACTTATTTTTGGATCCTGGTTGACTACTTTAATAACACTAGTAAAATTGCGTCTTGATAGTTTCTTAGGTCCACCAGTTCGTGGCTTATTTTCGGTACTATTTTTATTATTATAATATCTAGCACGACTTAGTTTCGTAGTCTTAGCAATTTCTCCATACGATTTGCTTTCTTTTCGGAAATTAATCACAATATTTCTAACGGCAATGTGTATTTCTTTTTGATTATCCATTTTCATTGACAAAAGTAAAAGGAAGTTCACTGTAATTATCGCTTTGTCCACTAAAATAATTGCACTGGTGGTTATTTAAAATATGGAGATCAAGGATAGCTGTTGTAAGGCTTTCTTTCCTCTTAATTTTCTGTTTGTTGTTAAAAGTTGCATGTTGCATGTAGACTTTTTTCACCGCTTATTATTATGTTTTTCCTTAATAACTTCTATTTTATATTTTTAATATATTTTCTTTCCTACAAATAATATTTGTTATAAGTGCCTTAAACGTTGATATTGTTTTCTTCAAATATCGCTCCTAATTTTCTGGTACATGGAAATTGAGGGGTGTATGTAGACTTTTCCCTTGACTGTATATATAATATAATATAAAAAGCTCTGCTTCAACAAAATTGAAAAATTATTTTTGAGTCTATACATTGAAGTTTTAAATTCTTACCTTTATATTATCTAACATTTTAGACATATCATTATTGTTACGTATTTAATTTTTTATATATCGATAACTTCTTAAGTGTTATCATTGACAGTAAGTGAATTTCAGCTGAAATGGCTTCTTATTAGTCATCTTTCCTTGAATATGCTGTTTAGCATAAATTGAGCAGCAATTATAAACAGGCGACAATTTTAAGCGATTTCATTTCATTTCTAGCCATCATGAATTTATGGCCCACACCATGCAATGAGCTCAACGTTTTCGCATAATTTCCGAATATGAATACACGAGAACGCAAACCTTTCCGCAACCAGCCACGAGCCACAACAAACAACAAAAAGCAGGAAAGTCAACAATAACAACGCAAAGACAACACCAAAATCAACACAAACAAAAAATATAACAAACAGACAACAAACAACAAGAAGAACAATCGCAGCAAGCGAAATAGCAAAGTGGCGGGGAGGAGCTGAAAATGGAGCCAGAGCTGCTGAATAGTGCTGTTTGCGCATCCATTTAAGAGCTGTGGATGACAATTTTATTTCAGATTTTAATTGCGGTTGACATTGCAGCATAAAGCGCGTGCAACGATTTCATTATTCAGCCGAAAGTGGAAGGAAAGTCAGGCGGCATTAGAGATGGAAATGAGGGCGTTGCGGACGCTGCGAGAAATAATGACTACCACGCATATAGTAGATCTGTGTGTGTGTGATTGAGTAAGTATATGTGTTCTTTTGGCACGAAGTTGTTTAGCTAATTAATGAGCGTAAATAAAATGCAAGCGAAAACTTTTCAATAATTAATTACCACAGAATTTAAATCCCAAAGTTAAATTCTCGTTTTTCACAACTTTCCAATGCCAAGTGGTGGCCTCGGGGCCTGAGTGGTGAGTGGTGAGTGGGTGTGAGCCAAGTGGTTAGCGTAAATGCTTCACACTTAGCCGAAGTTGGCTGACCAGCATGTCTAGTGGGCTTTAGAGACTTAATGAGAGCATCAAGTGGGCAATAAGTGTCCACAAATTACACTCTCGTGTCAAGTAAAAAAAAATAATAGAATTTTGTTGAAGTAAACTTAATCAGGTAACTAAAAATTATTAGAAACAACTATAACAATGAGCAAGCAACTGGTATAAATCCCGTAGCCCGGCATAGTCAATAGTGATGGATGAAGAAGTGTTTATTCGACTGAGTCCACTGATGCTCTTGTGCAGACTTCAACTGAAAAACTTATTTGCTGCTTCCAGAACTGAATAAATTGGAACATAAACTTATCTAGCAGAGAGAACGAATCTAAAACCACTTTCACGTAACCGGAGCGAACTAGATTTTTTACCCAACCAATGACTTAAATCGGTATTTTTTTATACTCTCGCAACAATGTTGCTAAGGAGAGTATTATAGTTTTGTTCACATAACGGTTGTTTGTAAGTCCTAAAACTAAAAGAGTCAGATATAGGGTTATATATACCAAAGTGATCAGGGTGACGAGTAGAGTCGAAATCCGTCCGTCTGTCCGTCCGTCCGTCTGTCCGTCCGTCCGTCTGTCCGTCCGTCCGTTTGTCCGTCCGTCCGTCCGTGCAAGCTGTAACTTGAGTAAAAATTGAGATATCGTGATGAAACTTGGTACACGCATTCCTTGGCTCCATAAAAAGGTTAAGTTCGAAGATGGACAAAATCGGCCTACTGCCACGCCCACAAAATGGCGGAAACCAAAAACCTATAAAGTGTCATATCTAAGCCATAAATAAAGATATTAAAGTGAAATTTGGCACAATGGATCGCATTAGGGAGGGGCATATTTGGACGTAATTTTTTTGGAAAAGTGGCGTGGCCCCGCCCCCTACTTAGTTTTTTTTACATATCTCGGAAACTACTATAGCTATGTCAACCAAACTCTACACAGTCGTTTTCTTCAGGCATTTCCATATACAGTTCAAACATGGAAGAAATCGGATAATAACCACGCCCACCTCCCATACAAAGGTTATGTTGAAAATCACTAAAAGTGCGTTAACCGACTAACAAAAAACGTCAGAAACACTAAATTTTACGGAAGAAATTGCAGAAGGCTTTTTGCACCTAGGCTTTTTTTAAAAATTGAAAATGGGCGTGGCCTCGCCCACTTATGGACCAAAAACCATATCTCAGGGACTACTATACTATTTCAATGAAATTTGGTGTATAATATTTGCTTAACACCCTGATGACATGTACGAAATATAGGTGAAATCGGTTCACAACCACGCCTTCTTCTAATATAACGCTATTTTGAATTCCATCTGATGCCTTCTCTGTATAATATATACATTAGGTACCAATGATGATAGCGGAATAAAACTTTAGAAAAATACGGTATTTGAAAAATATGTAAATGACGGATAATGAAATCTCGATTATCACTTTATCAATCGAGAGTATAAAATGTTCGGTGACACCCGAACTTAGCTGTTCCTTACTTGTTATTAATTTATTTTTATGATTTATTGTATTTCGACATTAGCCTATTTTGAATTGATGTGTCATTTGGTGACATCTGACGTCACATAACATACAATTTTTATAAATAGTGAGCTCTTCAGTAAAGTTATTTATGGAAGAGGTCAACGGCCTTAAGGCTTTTTTCACATGACAGGTTTATTCTTAACCATTTGGGCGTTGCATTATGACTGTTTGTAGAAGAGAAGTTACGAGAGCCTAAATAAATAAAGGCTTTTACTGCCTTCATTAACTAAATTGGGCATGTATCCGTAGTTATGAGTAATGGAATTAAGTATTTCAAAATACCTGTAGCTTGCAGACTATTAAATAAATGCGATGAAAGAAAGGTAACAAGGGTGACTTCAGATTGTATAATGTTATTATGCGGGCAAAGGCGTTTAAAGCATTTTTAATATAAGAGTCTTTCGTTACATTGAACACTTTTGTACAAATTGTTCTTACTAAAATGTTCATTGCAAAAAATTTATCTTACGAGGATATTAGGTTTAGGTTTATTAAAATTTTCAAACCATATACATATGTCTGATAAATGGAGCTAATTTTTAAATCATAATCAAAACAAATTGTTCATATTGCATTAGGTAAGCCTATTTAATACACGAAGCTACGAGGACTACAGGTAAGAAGAGATTAAAATAGGAATGCTTATAACCATCTTGAAATGAGATATAAGTTATATATGCTCAGATGAAGAGGATAAGTTTAATATAGTGAGTTTTTGGAAAAGGTCAACCAGAGGAAATCATTATATTAGAAATGTGGGATTTGGATGAAGGTGTGGACAAATTCTATTCATCTTCAGCCGAAAACCATTAATATAATTTTATAATTTTAAATAAAACAATGTCCGAAATATGCGACTTGTTCGAATAACGAAAATTATTATACAAGTATGTATAGTATATAGTACAGTTGGGGTAATTTTAGACTAAATTCACATATTTTCGGCATTAAAGGGGTATTCTAGTATAAAGACCCAAAATTCGAGCGGTTTTTGGCAATTGATAAAAATAAGCATTTAATATTTTTGCTATTAATTTTTTTATCATTTCTTTATTTATTACCACGACCCTATAACTTCGGAAATAATTCGAATTTTGAAAAATCCTTTTAGTGAGGTATTTTTGGAAACTTAAACTATTGCACTTTCAAAAATAAAACTACCAGTTTTAGTTTTTCAAATCTTTTTACTTCTAAATAGTAAATAATTTTAGAAAAATCTAAAATAAATGTCACGCTTATCGTTAAGTTTTGACCCGACGCCTTCAAAGATCTCTCATGCCAATTCGTTGGTAAAATTTAATGTTTCTGGCGTAATTAGTTATTAATTTATCGTGCTATATATATTCTGGCCTAGGGCAACACTAAGTGTTGCCAGGTGCAATCTGACATTTCCATTGGAAAGTTTGATATTTTTTAGCATAACATCACTCAGAACGTTTTGTCATTTAATCGTGAATTGTTTTTTTTTACAGGGAATTAAAAAATTCATCTCGGCCAAAAAATGGAATTAACTCGTGAACATATTCGTGCGATCATTTTTCACAACTTTCGACGTGGATTATCACGACAAGAGTGCAACGATGAACTAAAATCTTTGTATGGCTATGAAGCACCATCCTATAGCACTGTGAAAAACTAGTACAACGAATTCAATCGTGGCCGACGCTCGCTCAAAGACGAATTCCGTCGAAGGTCGTCCAAAAACAGCCGTTGTGCCAGAAAACATCGATACCGTACGTGAACTGATAATGCAAGACCGTCATGTAACATACCTTCAGATAGAGGCATGCCTATGCATTTCTCCCACCAGCATACATTCGATACTGCATGAACACCTGGCCGTAAAAAAGGTTTGTTCTCGTTGGATCCCGCACAATTTGACAATCGCACAAAAAAGGCTCGTGTGGATTGGTGTAAAGAAATGCGGAAAAAACACGATCGCGGTGCTTCAAAAGACGTTTATAAGATCGTCACAGGTGACGAATCATGGATCTATGCGTATGAGCCCGAAACAAAACAACAATCGACAAAAAATAAAAAAAAATAAAAATAAAACAGTTTCGTTGATAAATATGCCTATTTACATTATTAGGCCAGAAATATATATATGTAGCAACCTAAGTAGTTATAGCACTTTACGGCTTCGCTTAATGGCGTTTTGTGGGCGTGACGGTGTTCCGCTTACGTCCAAGGAACACATGTACCAAGTTTCATTACGATATCTCAATACCACGATTTACTTTAATAGAATGCTTGGAAATTGGCCAAGGTCATTAAGAAAACGCACATTCTCCGGTGACCACTATAAAAACTCTTCGCGCAAATGCATTATCTGAGCACCTTATTCAACGCATAATTGCCAAATTCGAAAATGATTATAATCTCCACGGAAGTATGTCACCTTTCCGTTGAAGAAAAGTCCGTAGTGAAGGAAATAACGGTGCCGCTCAGGCCAGTGTTAATACCAATTCAAATCAGTCGGTCCTACGTCGTTCTGCTCAGTGCGGTCTCCTCCGATAACAACATGGCAAAGATTTAGCATACGATCTTAAATTCTTGGTATTGTGAACTTCATTCCTTTCGATTCACTTCGATAGCAGCCTAAAATAGTAAATAACAAAATAATCAGCCGAAACAGTTCATAATTATTATAAAAAATAAGAAATAAACTCACCATCCAAAATATATCTGCAAAAGTTACGTTACACACTGTAGCCATTTTTTGTCCTGATTTTTAATAGGCAGATTGAAGCTTGATACATATGCTGATATGCAAATCTTTAGATTTTTACTTAAGTCTTACTTTTTCTCTCTCATTTTTATAAATTTGTCGCAAATATAGCAAAATTTTCAAAATATTTTCTACTGGTTGTTACAGAAAAAAAATTATGAAACACATTATTTCTCTGCAATTTGCAACACACAAATTGTCGAACAAGCGATGCAATCAAGAATATCTCCCGTTGTCTTCGGTCTCCTTAACGCTAGGGCCGTTCGGTTTATAATCGTCATATACTTGATTATATACCAGAATATATTAACTAAATGTGCAAATAAAATCTTTTTGTTGACCTGTTTTGTTAACAGAAAAATATACTCTTTGAGTTTTGTTGAGATTCATCACATACCATCACCAGTATTATAAGGAGTTTCGTTAACCGGATGTTTGAAAATCAAGATATTCGTTAGATGGGGACTAGGACAAGCTGGCCAATATAACAAATGCGGAATAAAGTCAGCCGAAAGTTCGAAAATATTTATTTCAGGCATATGAGAGGCAAAGTGTAGTATAGTTCCAATTCAACTTATTTTGACATACAGACATTACGTCCAATATTTTCCGCAAAAAGTTCGATTTCACGAATTTTACACTGTCGTAAGTGGTATCGAAATCATTTGTCTCCTGTAAATTTGGGTGATATCGCTTTAATGGTTGGGAAGACATATGCATTACACCTATTTGAAGCCAGGGCCATGTCTACTTTTTAATGGTTTTGAAACCACAGATTCCCCTAATTAAAGCGATTCGTCCCGCCAATTTAGTTTTGCATCTTAAATTTCGGCTTAGTTATGGCACTTTATAGGTCTTTATGGCGTGGCAGTAGTCCGATCCCGCCAATCTACAATACTAACCTCATTGTGTCGTGTATACTTAGTTCCAACGTGATATCTCGTTTTTACCCAAGTTACCTTTTGCACGTTAGGATGAGTGGACAGGCAATCTCTGGGCACTGTAATCGTCTCGCCATTCTGTTCATCTTACCATATATGGTATATACGAGTATAAGTCCTATACCTATCCAGATTATTTTAAGGTAATATATACAATGGTTATTACTAAACTAAGCTAAACAACTCGAAAGAGGGGCAGTTTAAAGTAGGTTAAGGTGCTTTTTCTGCTAGATTAAAGGTTATTTTCCGCTTAACTGCCAAACCATTTCTTTGTTACTAAAATGTGGTAAAACTTTCATGAAGAAAAACGGAAAATTGCCACGCCCACCTCCATTGTGGCAGTTACGTTGAAAGCTATCGCAAAAACGTCAATTTAGTCTAGTCTAAGTTAAGCTGGCTCTAGGTGAACAAGTTTGCAAATTGGACAATGGGTAGGACACCGGCTAGTTTTAGGCTTAACTTCTTACCTTAAAAACTAACAATTTGCTTTCCAAGATTCTATTAGATAATTATCATACAGTTGAAATTAGCGAACTGCGACAAAACCACATATATTTTTCTAATGACGTCACTAGCCTACCGTAAATTTTCAATAAGAAATCTATAAAAAATCATTCACAACAATGTGTCTGAAATGCGATGAAACTAAACCAAAAACAAGTAAGGAAGGGCTAAGTTCGGGTGTCACCGAACATTTTATACTTTCGCATGATAAAGTGATAATCGAGATTTCATTATCCGTCATTTACATATTTTTCAAATAGTGTAAAGTTTTATTCCTCTATCATCATTGGTTCCTAATGTATATATTATACAGAGAAGGCATCAGATGGAAGTCAAAATAGCGTTATATTGGAAGAAGGCGTGGTTGTGAACCGATTTCACCCATATTTCGTACATGTTATCAGGGTGTTAAGAAAATATTATATACCGAATTTCATTGAAATCGGTCTAGTAGTTCCCGAGATATGGTTTTTGGTCCATAAGTGGGCGACGCCACGCCCATTTTCAATTTTTAAAAAAAGCCTGAGTGCAGCTTCCTTCTGCAATTTCTTCCGTAAAATTTAGTGTTTCTGACGTTTTTTGTTAGTCGGTTAACGCACTTTTAGTGATTTTCAACATAACCTTTGTATGGGAGGTGGGCGTGGTTATTATCCGATTTCTTCCATTTTTGAACTGTATATGGAAATGCCTGAAAAAAACGACTCTGTAGAGTTTGGTTGACATAGCTATAGTAGTTTCCGAGATATGTACGAAAAACTTAGTAGGGGGCGGGGCCACGCCCACCTTTCCAAAAAAATTACGTCCAAATAAGCCCCTCCCTAATGCGATCTATTGTGCCAAATTTCACTTTAATATCTTTATTTATGGCTTAGTTATGACACTTTATAGGTTTTCGGTTTCCGCCATATTGTGGGCGTGGCAGTTGGCCGATTTTGCCCATCTTCGAACTTTACCTTCTTATGGAGCCAAGGAATACGTGTATTAAGTTTCATCATGATATCTCAATTTTTACTCAAGTTACAGCTTGCACGGACGGACAGACGGACGGACGGACAGACAGACATCCGGATTTCGACTCTACTCGTCACCTTGATCACTTTGGTATACATAACCCTATATCTGACTCTTTTAGTTTTAGGACTTACAAACAATCGTTATGTGAACAAAACTACAATACTCTCCTTAGCAACATTGTTGCGAGAGTATAAAAATCATTAATATGTACTACTAACCTACTAGCCTACTTATAGTAAATATTTGTGTTTCCCATCTTCCACTAAACAATATATCGTATTGACTGATTGATACGTACCTCTCCTAAATCACAAAGACTCACCTACCCTCAGCATATTGATAAAGTCCTATCTGGAAACATGGATCCAAGGGCTTTTAACCTGCGTCTACAGACTGCTTGCATTCAATTATCACGTGTTCATTTATTAAATTTACGCAAGAAGCTAGGCCCATGTTGTGTAAGTGTTTCCCCAGCTTGCAGTGCCCACTGCATTAATTCCATCCCACGTTTTAGAGCTGCCAGTGCACCACTTGATTGTACTATCCCTAAGCAGTAGCCCGAGAGTGAAATCAGTCCATTCAACCTTGCTTCTAAGGGTAACCTTGAACTTCATGGTGAAGTTCACCATTTTGGTAAAAATGTCCCTTGTGAGAAGGGCCAATGGAATTGCGCCACTTAACTCTTTCATCCGCTGGGACAAGATTACTTACCTCTGCCGCAGCCTTCTGCTGTCATTTGTAGCAGTGTGTATTTGGCTGCCGATTACTAGGTGAAGTGTTGTGAACTCAGACATGACTTCAAGTCCTGCCGCAGTATAAGCGCGCATTGCACCCGATGTGCAGATACATGCGAGTCGTTGCAACTTCGATAGTTGGAGTCTACCGAAGTCTGCGAAGCTTTTGAGGCCTACGGCACCGTCCTATACGTGATTAATATATCATATACATACATAAGCACATATCATATACATAAGTTTGATTTCTTAAAAATAATAATTGCAATCGGTGGTCCATACATTTTCTTATTCTCCATAATGCTTTTAAAATGATCTTCGTAATTCCAGTTGTATACGGACCATATAGAATCAACAATTATTTATGAATTATCGTAATGTTGATGTAAAATGGCAAAGTTTAGTGACAGTGGCTTCCATGTCAGTGGACAATCTGAACCTTGCCTTTTTCCCCATACATGGAATACTTGTATATTTAATTCGATATCTTTTAATGCATTTTTTACTGAAATTAAGCTAAATATTTCAATTAAAAAAAATTTCTGAACTATTGTAATAATGGGTTGTCAAAAAAGTCTTGCGGTATTTTTATTGAATTTTTTTTTATTGAAATTGAAATGAATTTTTGATGACTCATGCTCAGCTCTTGACCGATGCTGCGGCTGCTACTATGCCGGTCTCTTTCGACCAATTCAGCGATTTTATCGCAATTTCCGACGACAGACCTTCCGGAGCGTGGCGCATCTTCGACCACCTCTACACCAGAACGAATACGTTGAAACCATCGTTGTGCGGTGGAAATGGAAACTGTATCGGGTCCATAAACTGCACAAATTTTATTGGCGGCTTGAAATGCATTTTTGCCTTTATCGTAGTAGTACTGCCGTATTTTCTCTTTATTTTGCTCCATGTTTGCGACGCTATAACTCACGAACGACTTAAAAGAAACGACAATCAATCAAACAGGTATTGGCGCGTGAAATGAACTTTCCAAAAAGGTATAGCATGACCCGATGCGACGAATAAAACTAGAACTACTCGCTTTCAGCGCCAACTAGCGAAAATACCGCAAGACTTTTTTGACAACCTATATAACTATTGTCTACGTAGAATAGTTACTCTCTAAAAAAAATAATAATCTGATTATTTAGAGAAATCTAGATTAGAAAACTGTTACCATAGATATCACCAATTCTTACATGAAAAATAATCATTATTTCTAAAAGTGAGCTTTTGTGGTCTAACAACATAGACCGACCGCTCATAATAGAGCGTCTTTCAAATGCTGTCCTTACATAATTCAGCTCTAGCTCCATAGAATATTTCCCAACGACACATGCAAACTTCTTCTCCATTGAAAAGCTTGAATAAGTAAAAGCGACGAAGTAATTATCTCAGCATTCCGACACCGCCCAACCATTTTTCCTTGAAACAAAAAGAATAAATTACGCAAAGTCAGTTCATTTGGGAATGGATATTGCAAATACGTGTGGGCATTCGACCACATGTTCCACTCTGCGTAGAGCTGTATGTGTGGCGAAGAATTTATTAGCCCGAGTATCCGTGGCATATTACCAAGGAGCGCTGTGTTAATTAATTGATAAATAAACCGAAATCTTGGCTTTGCTTTTGTCAAACTTTGTGTGGGCGTCTAACATACAAATATTAATACATACATATGTACGACAACTCTCCACATTCTTGCCATGTGTTTTGTTAGTCCAGCACATTTTTCGTCACATCGTCGCCAACAAGGTCCACATCTACACCATATGTCTATGTATGTGAGTGTGTGTCTATGGGTGTGTGCACGTATTTTCTTAGCAAACAATTGTGATTGCGTTTATTTGTGCGCAAATATGTTATTGACGGATAATCATAATGGCGCCCATGACGTTGCCATTAATGGCCCATCAACACATCGTAACCCACTTTGCTCCACTTCAGCCACTTCATTTTGATGTGTTGACACTTCAATAATTCAGTCAATAAAATAATGGAAGAAATCATTTCGGTTGATCGATTGTTCAGAATATTTTATGAATTTGTAAGACAAAAATATAGGGAATTATATTTATAACGGCAAAAGGAAATGGTAAAGACAACGAGCATATTACACTTGAAAATTGTTGGCTATTACGAGTGAGTAGTCGATAGAGTGTTGAGAAAAATTAGTAAAATAATAAAATATAACTGCCTCCGAATTGTTAGAAACTTATTTAGTAACTAGTGATCAGATATAAACTACAATCCAGACAACAAGAACGTTAACTTCGGTAGCAAGGAAGCTATAATATTCTTCACAGTTGCTTTTTTATAGTATAAAGGGTGTGAAAAGATCTTTATTTTGATTTCGATCGGTCAGTATACACGGCAAATAAGCTAAAATGATCCGATCTGAGCAATATATTCGGAGATTGTAGCGTTGCTCTGAACGAATGCACGCCAAGGATGAAGATATCTTAAAATAAAAAAGGCAGTCTGTATAGCAGCTACTTATACGTTTTTTTATTCGATATCTGCTGCGACAAATGAGCAGATTCTTAGTGAAAAAAGAACCTGTGCAAAATTTCTGCTCGTTCAGGGTATAAAAAGCTAAATCAAGTTCTGAGTATAAGACTTTTTAAGTTTACTGAAAGCTGAAATGCGACTTTACTCGTTATTTTCTACGCCAGCTCAAGTCACATTTCGCTTTTTACAAAGCTTTTCTCGAAGAATTCGAACAAGTTTATAGTTCAGTTTAAGTGAATACGAATACGTAAGCGTTTGCACAAGTCTGCAGTTTGCGTAAAAACGTTTTCGTTAAGGACTAAATCGCATCACATAAGAGTCCGTTTTCACACTAGAGCTCAAAATATGAGATAGATTTAGAGAACCAGATGATGTTAGGCTGAGCAAACGCACCACGTTGATTGTTTATGCGGTTAAGGATATTTTAAGCAGGAGCTCCTGCGGTTCTAATCTTTCTCCCAAGACAGCAGAGTTTTGTTTCGCGCAATATATCTTTTTCGTATATAGTGAGTAGTTCGGTGTCGTTGTTCCTAGAGATGAATTCGGTTTTATCCACGTAAATTTTTAGGCAAACCTTATTTAGATTCCTCTGCAAGTCAGATTTTTTCACTGCCAAGCAAAGAACATCATCCGCGTAAGCTCGTTCTTCGAGATGCACCAGAAAGTTCCAAGGCATACCGTGTTTACCCATTAAGTTCACAAAACATAATTGGCTTGCCACTCGTAGATTTGCTCCAGTATAACTTCGACTTTCATATAATTTAACCCCGCGAAAATTTTACTTTTATACTCTCGCAACAATGTTGCTAAGGAGAGTATTATAGTTTTGTTCACATAACGGTTGTTTGTAAGTCCTAAAACTAAAAGAGTCAGATATAGGGTTATATATACCAAAGTGATCAGGGTGACGAGAAGAGTCGATATCCGGATGTCTGTCTGTCCGTCCGTCCGTCTGTCCGTCCGTCTGTCCGTCCGTCCGTCCGTGCAAACTGTAACTTGAGTAAAAATTGAGATATCATGATGAAACTTGGTACACGTATTCCTTGGCTTCATAAGAAGGTTAAGTTCGAAGATGGGCTAAATCGGCCCTCTGACACGCCCAAAAAATGGCGAAAACCGAAAACCTATAAAGTGTCATAACTAAGCCATAAATAAAGATATTAAAGTGAAATTTGACACAAAGGATCGCTTTAGGGAGGGGCATATTTGGATGTAATTTTTTTGGAAAAGTGGGCGTGGCCCCGCCCCCTACTAAGTTTTTTGTACATATCTCAGAAACTACTATAGCTATGTCAACCAAACTCTACAGAGTCGTTTTTTTCAGGTACTTCCATATACAGTTTAAAAATGAAAGAAATCGGATAATAACCACGCCCACCTCCCATACAAAGGTTATGTTCAAAATCACTAAAAGTGCGTTAATCGACTAACAAAAAACGTCAGAAACACTAAATTTTACGGAAGAAATTGCAGAAGGAAGCTGCACTCAGGCTTTTTTTAAAAATTGAAAATGGGCGTGGCCTCGCCCACTTATGGACTACTATACTATTTCAATGAAATTTGGTGTATAATATTTTCTTAACACCCTGATGACATGTACGAAATATGGGTGTAATCGGTTCACAACCACGCCTTCTTCTAATATAACGCTATTTTGAATTCCAGGAAATATATACATTAGGAACCAATGATGATAGCGGAATAAAACTTTACACAAATACGGTATTTGAAAATATGTAAATGACGTATAATGAAATCTCGATTATCACTTTATCATGCGAGAGTATAAAATGTTCGGTGACACCCGAACTTAGCCCTTCCTTACTTGTTAATTCTCACTTTATTGAGTAATTTACAGCTTATTTTTCGATTGCTGCTTGACAACAACTGCTTCTGTTCTTCAAAAATTACTTAGATTTAGTTGCTAAATTCTATATATGCCTAAATATGTATATATTTGAGACCTCAGCACTACGTTAATTGAATTCATATGTTTATGAAATCGATTAAGGGGCTATACCAGTGTAACGCATGAAAAATTAGGCGATTTTCGTGAATTTTTTTAAGAGAAAGTACGCGATTGAATATTTCGAACTTCTTTGAACGTAATAAGGTATATTTTCAGCAATATTTTAAGTTTTTTTTTTAATTTTGAAAATAAACGGAATTGTGGGCTGTCTTCGGAGGTGCAAAAAAAAAAAGTGCCCCAACTGCTGGCATGATTCCGGCCGAATGAGTAGCTGAAACAAAAAAAATTGAAAAGTTTATTAAACTCAAAGATATTTTCTATACAATAACCTACCATCTTTGAAAAATATGAAAAATTAACAAAATCGCGTAATTTTGAAAAAAAAAATCGTTTCATTACGTAAAAATTGGTCGTTTTTTAATGCCAAATTGACAATTTTCAACCAATCAAAAAGATCGTAAATATAGTAAATGTATTCAAAAATACTCAGTTTTAATTTGAAGTCGATCGGTCAATTTCTCGTTGAGTTATGACGCCAGCAATTTTGAAAAATATCGTTTCGAGAAAAACGCGTTTAAAGTTTCACTTATATATGTTTGCACCTCCGAGCGGTCGCTCTTTAGAACGCTGCCATCCAAAAACTATTGAAGATCTTTCCGATTTCACAGGATATTTATGGAAATATAAGCTATCGAAGAGGCAAATAAAATAATAATAGCGAATTACTATTGCAGTGATCAATGAATTTTGGCTGTTGTTTAAACAACGCAAAAGATTTGATCGTTTCACAAAATCGCTGTGAAAGCCAACAATTGAGTTTGTGAACTCGAAAGTCGATGAATTTGTTATTGGGCACACATAATTAAAGCCCTGGATGAAGTACGCGCTCCTGAACATCTCATAAACATTATAACTAGTTATTTTAAAAACAGAAGGCTGATTTTTGATACGAACGAAGGCACCAAGAGTTACTTTATCTCAAGTGGAGTATCCCAAGGCTCAGTATTAAGCCCACTATTATGAAACTTCATTCATGACGGGATGCTAAGAAGACAGCAACCAACAAACGTGAAGCTAATAGCATATGTGGACGATTTCTTGTTAGTAGCAGTGGCTAAACAATTAGTCGACCTAAGAAATAAATGCAATGAGTGCTAAAATGGCCTACGCCAATGATTCTCTTCTGCGAGGCTGGAAATGGCGGAGCATAAAACGAAAGTCCAACCAGCTAGGAAGGTAGAGGTCACCATAAGGGAGTGCGAGTTTACTTCACATCCGCAGCTGAAGTACCTGGAAGTAATATTGGACTCCAAATTAAAATTTAAGGAATATCTAGCGCATACTTCCGGTAAAGCAAACAAAGTGGATAATGCTCTTTCGGGAAAGATGGCCAATAAAAGCTGTGTGCGTTCCAGCCGGCGAGCTTTAGAGCAATCGCAATGAGTTCTGTAATATTACATGCAGCACCAATATGGATACAAGCAATGAATATGAAAGCGTATGTTAAACAAATAATTTCAGTGCATAAGCTTTCTGCAATTCTAGTTGTAAGTGCTCTCCGGACTATATCAACCGACGCTGCTAAAGTATTATATTAGCCTATATGCCGCCAAATGACATCCAGAGAGATGACCTCAAGAGATTATATCAGCTATCAGCGCCTAAAACAGTATCGGCAAAGAGAGCGGAGGGGAACAAAAGCAACAAAATGTGGTAGCAGCGGTGGAATTCCTCCTCCAAACGGCGTGGACCCACAGACTTCTACCGGACATGCACTCATAGATAGACAGATAACATGGAGACCTGCATTTCCAACCGACCCAAATACTTAGTGAACATGGGTGCTTTAGAAGCTACCTTCACAAATTCAGCAACGACATTAGTCCGAACTGTCTGACGTGTACAGGGTACATAGAAGACTCTGAACATTATTTTATTGCTCTCGCATTTCAAATACAAGGAAAAATAAAAACCATCCTCGGTGGTAGTTTTACGGTTTTACGAAAATTTAACGACACTTATGTGACAGTCGACTGAGAAATGAAAAGCTGTTAGCGAAGTGTCAACATTCACAAAGACAAAACTGAGACTTTTTCAACGGACTAGGCGTCCGTCAGTCCGCGCAATAGAGGAGACATAAATGTCCTGTCCCTCCCACGAAGTAATACCTAATCGGTGGTTCCGTGGGAGAGTCTTGAGTTGGGAGTAGGTTAGGTTTATCGGACTAAAGTTCCGCACTCCAGCTTTCGATGCTTTCCCCTACTATAAAAAAATCATTGTATAAGCAATTTAAAATGTTTGTTTGTCATTTGTCCCAATTTATTGGAAGCGAGTTGAACGACTCATTGGAATGGGAAGTTGACATAACTCGCGGAGTGGGACAATAAGTTTTTGTGAAAGCCCACTTTGGTTCCTCAGCGAACCTTCAAGATTGGCCTACATTCGGTTTTAAAAAAGTTTGGTGAAAATTTTTGTTGGGTTGCTGATCGATGTGATCCCACTTTAATTTTCACATACGGATAGATCGCGTCTTTTGGACACTCTGAGTAGGATGCAATGTCTGATATTGATATTAGAGGATTTGTTGTTACATTGGTGGAGGCAACCTCGGCAGGATTCGAGCAATTTGTAAGGGGTTGGAAAAAGTAAAATATGAAGAAAAGAGTTAACTGTTGTACCTTCACGAATGAGAGGGATTGGAATATCCGAAAGACACACAATCAGAAACACTTTGGGAAAAAGAGGACCCAAGAAGCCGTTGAAAAATCCACTATTTATATATGCTTTACTTATCATAATTTCCACACAGCCTAATGTAAAACTTCTAAATCAATAAAATGTATGGCTAAATAAACTTTTCTTTTGAAGCAATTAAATTTTTTGCAAGATGTTTTCATAAGAATCCAAATGTTTGCCTTCAAATTTCCCAATTGAGATTATTGAAGTCATTATTATTAAGTATCGCAGATAAAGCATGTTACTATACAAGCAAAAATATGCGCGTTATGTTCAAAACTACTTATATAAAGGTATAAAAAAAAGTATCAGTGAAATAACAACAAATTTGTATAAGTTATCAGAATCCAATTCCCATATTAGCCAATTAGTTACTCACGCCTCGCGCTATTGATTCAATCCATCAAAATTATCTGGCCTCTAACCTTGTTTAACCTGCTCTCAACGCAAAACACGCAATAAATATGCAAACGCTTAGCTGCAGCAGCGCTAGATCCACGCCAACCACTCGGAACTATGCGCCGGCCAAATGTCCGCAATATTACCACTGCCGACGCCGTTGCCAAACCGCCACCGCTGAAATGCCGAAATGCGGCCATAAGCCACAGACCAATAGTTCAATAGGCGTCAATGGGCCAATGACTAGACAACAACCAAAGCACGCACACACACACACGCGCACAAAAGCCAGTGCAGCTTCGCATAATCACACGTGAGTGCATTTAATTCGCTGTGAATGCCATCTGTTCCGGTGTTAAATGACTAAATTGCAATGAAAATCTCTGCATCCGCAGCAATGCAGGCCACAAACCTTTACGCGGATGCACACAAAAGCTCTTCACACACACACGCACGCACATATAAAAACGTAAACATAATTACCACGAAGCGCCTGCATGTAGTTGTGTGTGTGTGCCTAGCATTCGAAAAGGCATTTATGCAGCCGAGTGAGCGAGAGTGTTGACCAACAAAGCGCCCGAAATGTTAGCTGACCGAGTCGATAATTAAACGCACATTACAACAATAACGACCAAATGCGCAGAGAAACTGCCCCGGCGAGCGGGTTGCAGGGACAGAGTAAGCGAACGGGCGCTGTGAAGCACCTGCCAACAACAACACGCTGCACTTTCGATATACTTATGTACATACATAGGTGTGTGTGTGTGTGTGCTGCAAGCAACGTGCGCCTGTGTGTATGCTACGGCTGGTGTTTACGCATTTTGGATTATGTGGAAAAACACGTGGCCGCCGTCGGTTTAACATGCTGCCAGATTAATAGAATTACCCGCGCAGGCCGTTTTCGCAATTGTTCGCACGTGTCGGCGTGAACAAGTGCGGCAATGATGGCGACAACAACTGCAACAACAATGCACCAGCAACAACAAGGTCAACAGTTTGGTTGACACCAACAACAGCAATGCAGACAACAGCAACACCAACAACAAGGCAACGTTACAAGCATAACATTTATAGTAACAACAACAACAACATCATCAATTACCACATCAACCAACCAACAAACACAATGACAGCGCAACAGGATCGCCTGCTGTGGCCATTGTCATTGATATGCTCCATGGACGCCGACATGCCTACTCGCATTGGTGATTGTTGCGCTGCTTTTGCTGTTGTTGTTGCCAGTGCATGCCACATTTGGTGGTCGGCATAGCGCACTCAATATAAAACTAAGCCGCAAAGGCGCATTCCATCTATTCGCTAATACTGCCGCGCCTGCATGCATGTGTGTGTGTTTTAATGCGAATGTTTTGCATTTTCAACCAGCTATTGCCAGCAATAATCGCTTGCATTAAAGCAGCGTGGAATTTCTCAGCTGCAAATTAAATTTACCGTCAGCAATGTAATGCACGCAAATGGCTAAATATTCCATAAAATCAGTGATTACAATGCGATTGTGTTAAACGCACCGTTATTATGCCCTCGAGAGTCGCGATAATTTTTTTTTCGATTTTTCTTTAGCCACACATATTGTAAAACAATATCTCGATTGGTTCTTCATGGCGTATGAGTGATATTGAATTGAATGGCGAAATTACAACCGTGTTGTATTTACATTTAGTACATTTATGTAGAAATAATACTGAATAATGATCATTGATATGACTTAGTGCAAGTATCTACATCTATATCTATATCTATATCTATATCTATATCTACGTATATCGAACTGAGCTTGTGCATACCTGGCGGCCTTCGTAATAATTTAGCCTAACATGCCTAGCAGAGGCAATGCACAAGCACTGAACTCGTAGTTCTGTGCTAAGCTTGGTCTAAATGCAAGGGCTCTGGTCCTGAAGCTAATTTAAGTTCCAAGAAGTATGGCTACAAAGCAGAGATGGAAACGAACCAAAGATGAAGCTGCTTGCAGTGCATCTGCCAGAAAATGGACTTTTTTTAAGGAAGATAAATCACCTAGTAAGGTATGAGGAGAGCGTCGTGCTGCCTGCCTTCTCAGAAGGGGACAGCTGCAACCGCCTACCAATGAGTTGATTACAAAAGAGTTCCAGGAGGCCATTGATTGCGCGAAAGCGGTTCTACATAATTTCAAGTTTGAACCGTCAGCAGCGGTAGTTAAAACACAGAATAAGTTGATGAGGCTAAGTCGTCGGCCAAAAGACCGAAAACAAAGGGTTTGACACCCGTTCAATCGTTTGCTGATGTTGTCTGGAATCGCATTATTATTGGCATACTACTATATGAGGATGATCCTGTAGGAAAAATTCGCAAAGCCTACTGAAAGTGGGTGCCGCTGCGCTGACACACATGACACTCGAAGTGCAATTAACGAATTCGGATCCGCCACAGTCATGTATGGATGCCGGCTGCTACCAAGGGCGAATCACGAGAATAACGTGTGATCACGAGACATCAGTTCAAATGTATAAAGCCGCTATAGCCAAGGTGGACGAGGTACACAAGTTGGTAGAGGTCGACAAGAAGAACATTCCATCTATGTTAAGAGCATTGGTTTAGATCCCTCCTCACATCGCTGCCGGACCTGATAATGCAGTTCATTAGAGCCTATTATCCAAATTTGCCCAAGGAGTAGTGGTAGGTTCGTTAAGGCCTTCGAGCATCCCGCAGCAGAATCTGGCATGAATGCTAAAAGGGCCGCGGTGCAGATCTTGTAGGAATCCAGCCGTTACCGTTAGCGAAAAGTGGTGGGGAGATCAAATATGAACTGATGAAAGTCATTTAATTAACTCCATTTCCATGTGAGTTGCTTCACTTTTTGAAGTAGAAATTTGGTGAAGCTTATACTAAAATTTTCACTAAATTGTGCTCGATTCACCCTTTTAAATTAACGAACTACATTATTGCCGAGTTAACAAAAGTCGTTTCTTAAAACGTCTTTGGATAAAAGCGAAGCCAGGTCCTTCTCCATTAAAAATGTTCAACATTTTTTTCAAAATAAAAGTTAATCCATCCGCAACATAAAGCCAGCGTAGCCGCAGTCTTTTAAATCGCTGAACTTTGTCGATGTCGTCATATTCACAGCTCATCGTTCCATCGAATGCGGTATTCGCCGTTCGCGCAAAGGACCATAAATCTTCAGAACTTTTTCTCGAAAACGTCGAGAAATTTGGACATCGTCCAAGCTCTGCTTATACTAAAATTTTCCTACTTTGTTACATTTAGACTCGATAATCTTCACTCTAAAAGTATAACTAGTTCTGAGTAAATAAATTTATTCGATCAAATGATTATTCTTATAGGACATTTAGTCAACATTGGCTTCAAATACTAAATAGTTTAGTTAAATAAAAATTATTGAGAATTCAACCGCCCAACAATTTCAAAATACCCAAAAAAATTATCGAAATCAAGATCACTTTATGACAGAATTTTTGCCATATCACAATATTAGTCACGCACAGCACGCCATTCACGCAATGTTATCATTGCCGTTATATAATAACACACCCACACACTTATGTGCACATCTAAATATGTGTATGTGTATAGTTTCATGACTTTGAACGAGAACACTTCAAGCGGAAAATGCAAATCGAAAGTTTTGTGCTTGATATTCAGCAATTGAAAAAGTTTCGCCCGAACTTGTACCCAACAAGCCGTGCCTGCTGCCAACTGTCCCCGTACCAGCAACGCCAGTCAAACCGGCATCCAATCGGCAATCGAATAATTCGCATATCTATTTATGTGAACATATTTCGAAGAGTTGTGCGCATCGTTCGATTCAAGTGCAACGCCTCCGTTTATTGCCGAAACATGAGCAGAATCTTGACTTAATCGCCGGCAATAAAAATCACAATCAAAGCCAAACTATCGGGAAAGCCAAGGGTGGGGAAAGAGCGCAGAGTGATGTGGCAACAAAAGACAACTCACATTTGCATAACAAAAAGTATACGTCGGAAAAACTTGGCACTTATGCTCATTTATTTATTCGTACATATGTAAATATGTGAGAACGGTGATCGTCCGATAAGAACTTAGCAAAAGGAAACGAAATTAAAAATATGGTGATTTATTTCTGAAGATAATCTACTTTTGCTTGACACGCTTAACACAGCTGTGCCCCAATGTATTTCACCAAACTGAGAAATAAGTTTTCTGCAGATATATAAAGTAGGCCTCCCTAGAGCTCTGTGGCAGGATAGTGCTACTTTCGGCTTTTCGGCTTCAACCCACTTTCTGTGAGTGTCTTTCAATATTTCGACGACATCCCGAAACAATATAGAGTCGCCTTAGGTTTGTGTGCCGATCGCGCTTGTTATCCAGAGTACTTTTCAGGTCCCGACAACTCTTCCATACCCATCACTTCATGCAGAATATGAACAACAAGATATTTTGAGATGGTTACGCTCCCTCAGAAGTCGTCTTCACAACTTAGGCAATCATCAATCGCACCTTCTTTTTTACTGAGCGATTTACCTTCCCACGTATTTGAATCGCATCACCAACCGATATCGGTCTTGATAATTTTCTTTAATTGACCCGCTTCCACATGCCGCAAGGCAGAACAAATCGTCCAATGCGGCTTAAATTTGAGAGCAGTCAAAGAACTAAGAGTTAGAGAGATCTTAAAATGCAACACGATAGTAATTTTTCACTTACAATAGTATGATCATTAGTTGGTGAGACTGAGTACTTATCAGATCGTCCTCGTGCTTCTATCACTTGTGGAAAATCGAAAATAATATGAGCGAAATTCGAAAGATGCAACAGTAATTCTTTCATGGAATCACAACAACACACATGCGGCACTTGAAGCAGAAAATTTATATAATGCAACAGCAACAATTGTATATAAATTGCCGATAATACAATATAACGTACAGAATGAAGCCGAATATGCCTACCCAATATAAGAGCTGAGAGCGTATAAAGTGCACGAACCCGGAGGCAAGCTTTCCAAACAGCCATACATAACGGCATACAAGTAAATAGGCAAATTGTGTGCAATTGTGTCGTGTCGCACGTACAAATGTGCTCTGTCGTCGTCGTGCCTACGGATGCAGATGGTTGGCAGGCAGCAAACTTTCAGTTTCAATACAATCTTCAGCGACAACGAGTGCTACTCTTATTGTTGCTATTGCATATATTTTGCGTTACCCCTCAGTTGCCTGCCCAATTCTTGAAGCGTCAAGCCCTAGTGTGATATTTCCTTCGGTGCACATAATAAATGTCCTTCTGCTAGTAGCCAACATTCAATAGCTTGTTATTGAAATGTTCTTTTGCACAACAACTACACGTACAAGTCCTACGATACCTACTCATGTTTGAATTAGAGTATATAGTGGTGGACACAAAATTCCGAACAGGCTGCCGCTTTTCTTAAAAACAAGTTTTAAGAATTAAAAGTATCTGAGAAGCTGGTGGGCTGACATATCCAGATAAGGTCACCAAAGTGTTTGGGGCCCTTAATAAAAAACTCTTTGAACTAAAACATACATAAACAATACTTGAATGGAGTGTGGGGAGCGCTAACGTAGGCGGGGCTAAAAATTTGGCAAACCTTAATAAATTATTATAGGTTTTATCACAATGCGGTTACCTTTGGGATCTTAATATCAAAAGCTAGGTGGGCCAAAAACCGGAAATTTACAAGTCAGGCGCTTGGAATGTTGCAACCTTCGAACGTTCACATTTTCAGTTCTTAAAGTTCAGTTGGCATATCTACCCATTAACTTAAATTAAGGGTAACGATATGCTTAACGGAATGTTTTAGAGGGCTAGTGAGCCCACTTACTGCCTTGAGTTCATCCGTCACGGGTTTGGTATCTTCTCGATCATCCTCTTCAAAGAACAACTACAACCAAAGCCATCTGTAACTGAGACCGGTGGTAGTAGCTAAACTTGCTCAAGAACCAGTTTCGCACCAAGTTTACTTAAGGGGACATCGCTGATCCTCATTCACGAAGTATGGTACGCACCGAATACTCTATTACAGCTGTGGAGCAGAGTATCGAAGAGAGCCGTGAGTGCGAAATAATCTTGATTTGCGGGCTTAAAAAATTCCAATCGTGCAAGACTTGACGCCGAACGTTCATCAAGCTTACCGCATCGTCGGTAAAAGGACCCAAAACGAGATTTACACCAATACCGATATTTGAAAGTAAATTTAGTTCAGCGCTGAAGCTTACTTTGGGTTGATTGGGTACGTATAAATAAAATTTACGCATTTGGAGTGATGATAATCTAAAAGCCATTGTTGTGACGCTAATGTCACTGTTTGGTGTGCTATGTAGGCAAATGAATTTATTGAAAGAAGCTTTTGGTGAGAGCATTATCTTGAGTCATGACCTCTGACGTTTCATTCAAGATCATGCGTTTTAACACCGTAGGACTATTTTAGTGGAATTATGTGAAGTCGGTTGTCTACGCACATAAGCTCCAGACGATTGACGCCTTGTAAGAGAGTAATCGACGGGTTGTTACTGCAACACACCCTTAACCAAATATGAAGATCGCAGTTTTTCCATTTTTCGTATATTATTTAAATATCCTAAAGAGAACAAGTACGCATTTTTCTTTTTGGATATATGTTGATAAAATATTTATCAGAAATATGTGAAATATGACATGCCCAGGACATCCTTAACCCCCCCCGCCCATTAAGGTCCACACCTAGTGTGGTAGCCTGAAAAAACTACTGTATCGACTGTTTTGATATACAAGTATAGAAGGTCAACAAAGACCGTGCAGTCCTCTTGCAGCACTTTGAGAGATATTCCCCCCGTGGACGCATAGCTCGAAAAGTGAGCATTAAGGAGCATCCGAAGAGTATCTTCACTGCTTGCGGCTCACTTGCCATTGCAACCTTAAGATAATTTTGGAAGATGGAGTTCTTTGCGAGGATACCCCTAAATTTAGACGTGACAGCCCTCCACTTTTTCGCAGTAGCTTTGCCATGAAGTCTTATTTGCTTCCTTAACTCCGACTTGTATATTGCAAATCTCGTTTTATACAACGCAAAGTCGTCAGTTGTGTTGAATAAACGGCTGCAGGAAGCTCTGATTTCCAGAGAGGTTTCTCTCTGTCCTTCGTTGTTCTCAGCGAACAGGAGCTCTTCAATGTAGTTTTACACGGCGAGCTGCAGACTTCGACCCACTCGTTCGCCGTGTCTGTGGTGACCAATGAGTGATCGGCAAGGACTCCACAGTTTAAGATCAGTGGGCAATTCCGTTCGAGGTCAGGGTGGAGTCAAGAACCTCTCATCTGCCTGCAGACACGAATGTAGGAGACCTACAAGGTGCGTTCCAAAGTAAACAGGACTTTTTGAATCTAGCGCCTCCTGGTGGCGATCCATTATCCAGTGAGAATGTATGTCATTTCATCGATTGGAAGTGAAGTTAATGCGTTTTAAGTGTCAGTATGTTTGTGTTATCGGTGCGAAAATGAGTTTCGAACAAAGAGCCAACATTAAATTTTGTTTTAAAATTGGTAAAACTTTTACCGAAACATTTCAATTGATGAAACAAGTTTAGGCGATGATTGCCTATCCCGTAGCAGAGTGCACGAGTAGTTTCAGCGTTTTCAAAGTGGTCGTGAGGACATAAATGACGATCAACATGTGGGCCAATCAAAATCCGTGATCGCCGGAAATTCCATCGAAATTATGCGTGAATTCATCAAAAATCAGCCGAAATTATCATTGAAATTCATGGAAATGGAATTAAACATCTCCAAAACATCGATTTATCGCATTTTGACCGAACATTTGGGCCTTTCGTAAGCCTGTAAGTGCACGGTTTGTTCCGCACAAATTGACTGACCATAAAAATTGCTCAGAATGCAACATTCGAAGAACGATTATTTGACCAAAAATCAAATTTTAATTATTAACCACTTCCTCTATTCACCTCATATGGCACCGTGCGACTTCTTCCTTTTCGGAAAAATGCATTTGCCCATGAAAGGAAAGCATTATGCAGACGTAGAGGCCATTCAAAAGACTTGCACCGGCATACTGGCGGCCATACCGGCCAACAAGCTAAAACACTCGTTCGACATGCTTTTGGACCGTGCAAAAAGCTGTATTGAAGCAGAAGGAGACTATTTTGAATAAAATAAATTGATTTTGCCGAAAAAACCATATGTTCTGTTTTTTTTTTTAAGTCTTGTTGACGTTGGAACGCACCTTGTATTACAAATGAATAAGTTTTCGCTAACAATGAATCAAAGAGCGACTCAACTCTGTTATTAATGTCCCAGCTGCCCCAGATTGAATGCCGCGAGTTGGCGTCGGAATCAATTTTACGGTGGTTTCTCTTCGAGACGCTCCAGCCAAGGTTTTCCTCAACAATAAGGGAGGGGGATCTCCCTCATTGTCATGCGGCATATATGCAGAGACTAACCATAATTCTCTGGCGTCGCATTCCAGATTTGCCGTCACCACAACCGCGTTGCTGAAATTAATTATAAATGTTTCAAGAATACACAGATCACAAAAAAAAAGATTTTTGAGTCGAAGGAGATCCCTCACGTTTAGAGCTGTCGAACTTCTTCCGCTGCAGTGATTCCGGACTTCTTTGTGGATGAACTTAAAAATAAAAAAATCACCTAAATTAGAAAGATATTCTGACAAAATTCGATTTTTGATCATTTCTTCAAATATTGTTTGGAGAAAAGTGCGTTTAAAGTTAAAATGTTGGACCGGCTTGAACTGAGCGATTACGCTTTAAAAATCCGTTCTACGTTGTTGTGATTGATCATTCGATCCCTTTACCCATAGTCATAAAAAGTTGTAGCCTTACATACGCCCCAAGCCGAAAAAATGCACCGTTATTTTAAAAAAAATGTCCACATTTCAATGCCCACAACTGTAGACACACTTGTATCTATATTTCATAGACATGACACATAAATCTGCATTGACAACCGAAAAAGCTATCAAGGCAAAAGACAACCTTGCCAAGTTACTTACTGTCAGGCGCTCATACATACAAGCACACATATAACCTCTACAATACAATATATAGTATATCGATGTCCTTTGCAAGCAGACCAAAGACAGCTGGCCTACAATAACTCTCCTTTAGGAGAGAGAATGCGGCTGCATGCTGAGCAACATTGTGTGCGCTTATATTGCTGCATGTACAGACATGTTTATATGTATGCATATGCACCCTCATAGACACACGCTAGTGGCACAAGCTATAATGCTCTTTTAAAATGCACTTTTTCTACGCTTTGCCATTGACCGAAGCTATTTGAATTTGCATACGATTGAATGCTTCCTTTATCTGATTTCTTTATGCCTGCATTTCTATTGACATTTATTTTATTCTCGCCTGTACTTCTTGTTTCCCCTCTGTGTCCACACACGAGAAATTCTTGAGCCAGCACTTGCTGCCTGTCCGAGCCAATATATGTATATTATATGGAGACACGCTTTCCATGCAAAAGTGCATATCCCTGGCTGCTCCCTGCCTGCAGCGGCCTCGCCAACAACAACGGCAACAACAAAAGTGGCGAAAGTGTGCGCCTCGAGGAGGTGGATGACAGCAATGCATGAGTGATGCCAATTGCAATGGTTAAGTGATGAAGCGGAAGTGCACCGACGCCGGCAGCAACAGCAACAACAGCAAGAGCAACAACAAATGCAATTTGTATCGGCGCAACTGGACGGGTTATGGCTGTAAAGAAGCCAGCAGGATGCCGAAATGTCGTTGCAAATGTGTGAACAAAAATAAATATAAAAGTGACACAAGTTGAGAGTGTATGTGTGTGTGTGTGTATGTGCAGCCAAGAATGTGGCAGGGAAAAGGAAATGCTTAAATGCATGGATCTGGTCGCAGCTGCAGCAAACACAGGAAGCTATTTCGCATAACATCTTTCCGTGGCGCTGAGGCAGCAACAGCGGCGCCAAGCATGCAATTGATATTCTCGAAATTCCTTTCACACCCGTCCTGCAACATCTGTGTATGCGTAGTGGCTGTGTATTTATTACTTACACTTATGTGTGTACACACACTTACTTATGTCGAAATATATACCCGAAAGCCAACATTTTATCACACTGATCTGCATTATGTGCTTACAAGTACGAATTTTACAACCGCTCTTCACCCACATGCTTTGTTTGGCCAAAAGCACTCTGCCACTGACCCGTGTGTAAGTATTTCTGGTGTGACAATTTGCAAAAAAACATCTGCTGAGTGGTTTCCAATTTTATGTACACGTATTTTAAAACCCAGATTTGGATTTCGTGTCACAAAGTGAGTCATTTTGTTTATTAAGTTATTTGAGATTTTTGTTTCATACAACTTTCGTATAAAATTATCGATGGCGATTCTTTAAAATCCGATTTGGGTTGCTACCTAAGAGGCAAAATGTAACTTCAACCTCTAGAATACTAAGGAGGTTTTATCTAATCCATAAGCAAAGTAGAATCACACATAAAAATTCCTGCACTATTGAGGAAAATCTGAATTGAATGAATAATTTGTACAAAAATATAATTTTTTTGTAACCAGTGCTTTGGAAATATTGTTAATTATTCAGTTCTTGCCCAAGCTGTATTTTGTACGCTTTCAATTTAAGATCTCGACGTAAAATACGCCAAGTCGTTCCATACTTCAGTCCGAGTTGCTGCGAACGGTGCCGAATAGACTCTCCCCGGTTTTCGTGTACACTCTCAGCTACGGATGCTATATTTTCTTCACTGCGTGCTGGACGTGATCTATTCAGCCTCTCTCCTCTTTTATGGATCCTAGTCGTTAACGACCGACCACCGTGTATGAGTTGACGCAGGGATATCTCGGCGTGGTAACAAAATGGGCGGTCGGAAGTGGACTCGCCATCAATCCAAATGAAACAGAAATGGTTTTATTTAATAGAAGATACAAGATCCCTGTGGCACCTTTGCCGCAAATGGGAGGTGGTCGCCTACAACCGGCGGATACAGTGAAGTATTTAGGGCTCATCCTGGATAAGAAGCTTTCATGGAAGCCGAATATCGAGGAAAGAGCCAGGAAGGCATCGATTGCCCTATACTGTTGCAGAGGAGCTATTGGCAAGAGGTGGGGACTCACGCCGAAGGTGGTCCTCTGGCTCTATGACACCATAGTCAAGCCCATAATGTTCTATGAGGTCTTTATGTGGTCGAGGGTTTTACAGAAAACCACACTTGCAAAGAAACTTGAGAGCGGTCAGCGGACCGCGCTCATCAGTATATGCGGTGCATTAAGGTCCACCCCAACCATTGCACTCAATGCAATTCTAAACATAACGCATGGTTGGTGGACATTGCCAGAAGGTGTATGGCCGCAAAAGTGGCTATCAGGCTCAGAGAATCTGGGTTCCTAATGGAACGTGTATCTGAACACGCGGATATCCTCACAAGCTTTGACATCATACCAGATCATCTGGATCATGGAGTCGCCATATCGAACTCCGGCGGCTTCTTCACTGCCTATATACCGACGAGGGAGGTTTGGGAGGGACGAAGCCGTTGGAGGAGAGGGGCAATAAGCTTCTTTACGGACGGGTCAAAGCTTGGTGGGAAGGTTGGTGGAGGGGTCTACTGTCTGGAACTCTCCATTAAATCCAGCTTCAGACTTCCCGACTACTGCAGTGTCTTTCAGGCGGAAGTCGCAGCCATCAAGGTGGCAGCAGATTTGCTCCTCCGGAGAGTGTCTACCTTCAGAGAAGTGACCATTCACTCAGATAGCAGAGCGGCGATACTAGCCTTGAACTCATTCACGGTGCATTCAGGGCTGGTCGAAGAGTGTCTGGCATCACTGTCTCTGGCGGCTAGAGCTTTTACTATAAGACTTGTATGGGTGCCGGGCCACAGCGGAATCGCAGGTAATTGCAAAGCTGATGAGCTAGCAAGGAAAGGCACCCAAGAATCGTTATCGGTAGAATGGGGACGGGCCAGTGCTCCCGCATTCTCCTGTGCTCTACTACTGGATAGCTGGGCCTCGCGGCTTCTTGGTCAACGCCGGGCCATCATTGGTACCTGCGCGGTCGCAAAAGCCTTCTGGCCCAGTATAGATCACAGGCAATCTAATGATCTCTTTGCCCTCAGTAAGGCCAGCCTCTCGTTAGTGATGGGGCTCTTGACGGGCCACTGCCCTATTGGCATACATGCTGTAAGACTGGGAATTCTACCGGACGCCGCATGCAGAAGCTGTTTGGAAGAAGATGCGGTAGAAACTAGCCAGCACTTCCTTCTTGACTGCCCCGCTTTCGGGAGATCAAGACTTAGACACTTGGGGGCGCATACCTATAGACATCCCACCAAACTGGCGGGTGTAGAAATTAAGCGCCTTTGCAAATTTGTATTGGCCACGGAGCGTTTCGCCGATCTTTAAGTCCGAACATGGGAGTTTTATTTTTAATGGCTTCACAAAGGACTACTTCTAGTCCACGTGCGATCTATGGTCAGCCATCTAACCTAACCTCTAATTGGATCACCAATTATAAGGTATATAAATAAGGTAAGGTAGAATTTATCCAATTTTATTCATTTTTGATATTACGACATATCAAGAAATTAGTACCCTATAAATTTCATTAAAACAGCTCACAGACTGTTCAATATTGTAGGTTGCCTTTTGTATTTAAGGATTTGACAACCCCAGTTGTTTTGTTTTGACGCAAGAGCTCACCTTGTGTTCCTTCTAGTAACTTAAAATATTCATTTCAGCCAATAAATGGAATTAAATTGAACATTTCGCGTGAGCAGTAACCCAGCAACAATGCATCGATGTACTTAATTAAACTTGTGACAATGGAGCTCCATAAAGGACCAGTTTTTATCGGTGGTATATTGAATTCAATCGAGGTCGTAGATCACTCCTAGATGAAGTTCGGCAAGATCATTCAAAATCAGTTGTTGTTTCGGAAACTACTGATGCTATGCGCAAACTGCAATATCGTCAAGTGACATATCGTGAGATTGATTGATTTTTGATTTTTCACCTTGGATCCCACACAATGTCAATCGCTCTAAAAAAGGCTAACGTTGATTGGTAGAGATAAATGTAAAAAAACAATGGCAGTGCTTCGACACACGTTTATGAAACGTAACAGGTAACTAATCGTAGATTACTTGTTTGAGTGTTTAGATGAGCCGAATCTAATAAAAGTTGTTCGCGCCCGAAGCACTTCCAAGCAAATGATTGCTTTTTTTGGAAAAACCGGATATGTCGCCACCATAATACTCGAACAACGCGGAATAGTAAATTCTGAGTGTTATACATCCATTTGCCGGTTGTCTTTCAAGAAATCAGGAAACCATCCGCCGAAAACGGATCACCCTTCACCAAAAAAATTAAACAACTGACTTGGCAACGAATAACTTCTATTTATTCCCGTACGTAAACGATGAACTAAGTCCTGAACGTTTTGCGTAACCTGCAGAGGCGGTACAAAAACGAGTACTTCGACAATTAGTTCAAGCGCTTGTAAAAGTGCATCGATCTTAATGGAGAATATTCTGAACATCAATAAAGCGATTTTCGTTGATTAAAATTTGTTTTTATTCTTGAATCCCGAAATATAAGCTCAACTTTCATCCATCTATTAGGGTTAGGAAAAGTGTTCACCCGATTTTATACATTCTAGGCACGAGAATGCACTGTTACAAGAAAGAGTTTTTACTGAATTTTATTAAGATATCTTGCATATTGCTCGATATAGTCGTTTTGCAGTTAATCAGATATTCGAAAATATTTTAGTTAGATATATTAGAGCCACGGGAAATATTGGCTCGATTTTACCTACTTTTAGCACAATGCTATACTTTTGTAATAAAAATTATTTCTTCGAATTTCAGTAGTCGAATTGTCGAATTTTTACGGTAAAAAGTCAGGCTGCTCCGATTTAAACAATTTGAGTTGTAAGGTGACCTACTACAAATTCGATTACGCCCATCTACAATACCGTCCACTAGACTTGAACAAGGAACACAGGTACAAAGTTTCAATTTTCATTCAAGTTACAGCTTGCACAGACTGACGGATAGACCACCCGCCCACAGGCTTTCAACTCATATCTCCATCCAGAATTTGAATCAGACTGAGCTTCAATGGAGCCAAAATTAACTTTATTATATACTACCGAAGTTTTAAGCCCCTCAAGCACGTACATGTAGATATTATTTAATTTCTAAGATTTCTGTATTCAATACTAGATGCCACACATTATTTTGAGTTCAAGCGTCACCCTGCCAAACTGACCTCGGCACTATTCCGCTGATACTTATATATGTACAAGTACTTGTATGTATATACTTAGGCATCGTTGAGTAACTAGTTCACCATCTTATGAAACCATCTTAGGAAACTTGCTTCAGTTATTATTCCAACCAAATTTGTATATGTTGTTGCACTATATCAGTAAAGGATTTTAAATTGAATTTGAAACAAGTTCAGTGTAATAATTTATTTGTTACAACCCACAGACATTTACATCGGTAGCAATTTAATGCAACAATAACAAATTTAGTATAGAAAATATATTTATTTCCAAACTCTCTAAAGAGAATTATACTTTCTTAACTTTCACTTTAGACTAACAATTTAACCTAATCTTTATTGATTTATCTCAGTGATTGTTTACGAAAACTCAATTTATTTTCATGTTTACACCGCATTCCGACAGGCGAACTCATGTTTCCATCAGCTCAAGCACGCAGACAATACCGCACACGTGTGTCAATCAAAACTTTGGCTCAACAACAGGCGGCTCATGCAAATGTGGAAATGTGGAAATGTTCACCACGGAAGACCGTCATGTCGACATCACTTTAATTTAGCTGTGGGTGTCTAGGTGTGTGTGTGTGGAGATAGAGCTTGCCGCTGCCTCAGCATTTAATCTAATTTAATTGTTGCCAAAAAGTTTTTCTTTGAAAATTTAAAAATGCTGCCAGCTTGGGGAATTCATTGCGTCTGTGCGCCTACAGGTATGCTAACTTATTGTCCAAGTTGAGATTTTCGCTCAACTTGGCTACGCAAGTCGCACACATTGTCGCAATTATAAGCAAAAAGTTTTTCTCAATAAAACTTTTCTAAGCGTAACAGCTGTACAACGGTTCTTCTAGTTTACCTTCGCAGCCGTGCCATATGCGCTGCCTTTTGCTTCAACGCTGTCAGCGGTGCGCCACACAATTTTTCACCAACACAAATGACAAATTTGCTTAGGTGCGGCAATAATTCAAGCTAAACAGACAACATGATGTCGCCTAGTGTTCGCCGAATCTGCGCCGTGGCGTCTTCAGGCGAGCCGGATGACCTCAATTTGTCGTTCCTCTGAGATGTATAAGTATCTGTCATGTAAGGAAGCATGTAAATTTGCGTCGGTTAGACCTTTTTGGTTGCACATACATACATACATGTATGTCAAAAGATTTGCTGTGTGTCTTTCAACGCTGTCTTCTTAGCGCACAACCTGTTCGTCTGCTGCGCAAAATAGCAAATCACATTAGTATCTGGGCAAGCGACTGCGACTGAGATGTCACAGCAGCTTGGCCACGTCTACGGTGACAACCGCAAGCAAGTAGCCGCAACGCTTTTTGCCTACAACCAATATACTAAAAAGCTGCTAAGAGCAGCTGCTTACCTGCCGTATTTTATCGCCTTTTATGGCTGAGAAAAACTTGAAAGCAGAAAGCTGGTGGCTGTGTGACCTTCCAGTGAGGCGGGCATGAGGCGAGTGCATATCTGTGAAATGTAAACAAGTAGATAAAAGAAAATGTAATCTAATTTTTACCTGTCGCCAGCACCATTACTACCTTTGACTGACGCTTGATGAAACTTGGCGGTTGTTAGGCGCACAAAAATTTAACCTGGAAAAAGAGCCATGTTCACCGCAATGTTTTTTTTTCGCAGAAACTTGCTGTTTGTTGTTGTTACATATTCGAAAAGAACTAATTTCTGTACTTTAACCATTGCTCCTGTACTCATTAAAAAATTGACTATATTCCTCATCGGCATATATGAAATATATAATCAATAACAATTAATATATTTCCCTTTAACAAAGTCAATAACAAGAAAAAACGTTAACTTCGGTTGCACGTAAGTAACCATTGAAACTCTTTTGGTAAATCATTAAATTTCTAAATTGACTACTCAAACGGTTCATAATTAAGGACGGTACCTTTATTTATCTTTGTTGCGCATGCCATACCATATATGAAATATATAATCCACCACCATTTGTGAGATCATCACCATTATGTTCATGACCCACTTATAACAAAAAACTATAAATTTCCTGCTAGCAGCTTTAAGAAAAATGAGTCTAACAAAAACAAACCGATTGATGTTGAAACGAGCTGATTATATACACAGTTACGATGATCGATCCTTGATGATCATTTATTATATATACTTTATAGAACTATCCCAACATAAAATAATATTGAAAGCTTTGATTTCCTCTCATAACCTCGTCCTATTGTGTACACAAGTGAATATCATTTCACACGTTTCCTGATTAAATAAAATTATAAACTATTTCATTTTTAGAGGCTTAAAGGTAAGTAGGAAGTCGTTCAGAATACTAAAACCTTAATCACTCCCGTCAGAACTTTTGACGCTTGTAATTTTGATAAAAATTCAGGTTGAATTATATTTTTTAAATCCAAAACACAAAACATATCCCAACAGTTTCATAAATACCTACGAACACAGTAAAAGAAATTTGTGGATATCTTCTTCTTCTCTATTGACGTAGACAGCGCTTACGCGGTTATAGCTGAGTATACAACAGCGCGTCAGTCGTTCTTCTTTTTCGCTGCTTGGCGTCAATTGGAGATTCCAAGTGCAGCCAGGTCCTTCTCCACCTAGTCTTTCTAACGGAGTGGAGGTCTTCCTCTTTCCCTGCTTCGCTCGGCGGGTACTGTGTAGAGAACCCTCAGCTCTCAGAACAGGAGTTTTTTTATACATTCAATGTCGTCGTATATCTCGTACAAATCATCATTTCATCTTCTTCGATATTTGCCGTTGCCAATGCGCAAAGGACCATACATTTTCCGCAGAACCTTTCTCTTGAAAACTCCTAAGGCCGACTCATCAGATATGGTCATCATTCATGCCTCTGCACCATATAGCAGGAATAATGAGTGGCTTATAGAGTTTGGTCTTTGTTCGTTGAAGTAGGACTTTACTTCTCAATTGCCTACTCAGTCCAAGATAGCACTTGTGGCAAGAGTTATTCTGCTTTGGATTTCAAGGTTGACATTGTTGCTGTTGTTAATACTGGTTGTAAGATAAACGAAATTAGCTACGACGAGCCAAGTCGCGAGTGCAACGACTGTTTGTTTGATGACAGGAAATGACCTCGCTCACTACCGGACCCATTTGCTTCGCTTTCTTATTCAGTCTGAAGAAAGCAGAACTAGCGATTGTTGAGGACAATTATTTCAATATCATCGGCGTACGCCAGCAGCTGTACACTCTTATAGTATCTTCTCAATTCAGCTCTACAACTAAAATTTTTTTCTTCAGGAGTAGATTGAAGAAGCCACATGATAAGAAGTCGCCTTGTCTGAAACCTCGTTTGATATCCAAAGGCTCGAAGAGGTCCTTCACAATCCTGGCGGAGCTTTTGGTGTTGCTCAATATCAGTTTACACAGCCGTATTAGTTTTTCGTGGATACTAAATTCAGGCATATTGGCACAAAGGCAGCTCCTCTTCGTGCTGTCAAAAGCAGCTTTAAAATCGACGAAGAGGTGGTGCGTATTGATCCTCTTTTCACGGAAATTTTCTAAGACTTGGCGCATGGGTAATATCTGGTCATTTTTTAATTTACCAGGCCTAAAGCCACACTGATAAGGTCTAATCAGTTAGTTGACGATGGGCTTTAATCTTTCACACAATGCGCTCGATAGAACCTTATGTGCGATGTTTGGGAGACTTTCCCACGGTACGGTAGTTGGCGCTGATTGTGGGGTTTTTCTTTTTGTGGATTGGTCAGAGCACCCTTAAATTCCAATCGTTGGGCATGATTTCGTCCGACCATATTTTACAAAGAAGCTGATGCATGTTCCTTATCAATTCTTTGCCGCCGTGTTTGAATAACTCAGCTTTGTTGTTCTTCAGGCGGGAAATTGCTATTGGATGTTCTTCATGGTCAGGCAAAGGAAAGTCTGTTCCATCGTCATTGATTGGGAAATCGGGTTCGCCATCTCCTGATGTTATGATTTTACTGCCATTTAGCATGCTGCGATGAGATGTGTTCCCTCCATAATTTCAGTATACTCTGGGTGTAAGTCAATAAATCACCTTTGGGGGTTCTGCAAGGGTATTTGACGGTCAGTCAAAAGTGAGGTCTCCCATCCGAGACTGTTTTTTTCTTTTTAATCGGAGGCGTTATTTCAGTACCGGGGCCCAAGCTCAGCTTACAATTCTGGGGAGGGAGTATACTTAGTCTCCGGAAGTTAGGCCGGAAGTCGTGAGCTGCCTGAGACATATGTAAAGAATCGTTTCTGGCCTCTTTGAAGTGAATGGCGCTCAGACAACTTTCCTCACTTACGTGAACTTCTACACATGACTCCGTTCGCAGATATACAATTTATATTAAAAGTTGATAAATTGTCAATGTCACTTTCGGCTATTTCCTCTGGTTCGCCGATGGTATAACTGTCTTAATGCGTAAACGTTAGTCTTTCTGGACAATGGAGGAAAAAGTGTCTGGGGTTTCTACCTCACCTTCTCCCAAGCAACTTTGAAAATTGTCGTTGTATATTAACCTTACCACATGTATAGTATATCTATCATATATTGATCGGTAATGACTCGTAAAATTGCGGCAAGATGAGCTTTGCTAAGGGCAGGTAGTTCCGTAGTTCCTTACGTTCCATTATAAACTAGAAGGAGCGCGCAGTCACGCAGAGGCTGCTCGCCACCCACCTTACTGAACACACGGGAGGTCCATAAGTCCAGTAATAGAACGCAAGCTAAAGACGGAGATCCAATTTAATTTCGATGTAAGTAGAGTAAGTGTAGCCTACTCTCTCTAAAAGAAGCAGCATTTCGGAGTAGTAAGTTTCCTACTACTGCAGCCACTTTTGTCTAAAATACCCTATAATAGTGCGGTAGCAAGAACATAAAAAACCTCTCGTGTCGAAAGTTGTATAAATTTTGAGAAAATTCTAAATTATTATTAAAAACAGTTTCTTTAGGTAGTACGGCTTTTAGTGAAGGGCTGAAAATAGGATCCAGAATTAGATATTTCGTGAAGACATGACGCCTTGAACACATCAAAAATCTGCTTAGGCATTTTATTTCTTTTCTCACTAAATTACCGGAATGTACTTGTATAACGGTGTATGAACTGCGGTTCTGCCCGGTTCAAACATAGGCGAGAAATATTTAGAATCTTACTACGTGGACACTGGTAGCGCAATGTTTAGAAAATGCCAGTTAAGCTGAGGTTGGAAAACTTATAAGCTCTTGAATGAACTTGCGACCACGCAAGCTCCAATGGTTTCTCGTTAAGCCCAACCTTCCAGGTTGGTATAACAGAGCACAACAATTGATCTTCATACCCAAAGTAGGAAGCTAAGACTACTCACGGTCGAAGTCCTTCAGGCCAATCAGTCTAACGTATTTCCTACTAAAAACCATGGAGAAGATCCTAGACCATGAAATAAGGTCAAAAGCGCTGAAAATCAACCCCTCCAAGACGACCGTAGTCCCGTTCACGAGACGCAGGTCCCTACCCGGTCTCAGGAATCTCACACTTGAGGGTAGAGAGATAGAGATGACCAACAAAGTCAAATACCTCGGTCTTACGCTGGATTCTACTTTGCGGTGGAAGCAGCATGTAGACCTGACCTTGGTAAAAGCAACAAAAGCATTATTGGTATGCAGTCGGCTGGCGGGAAAGTCCTGGAGCTGTCCAAGGATCGTTAAGTGGTTGTACGCCTCAATAGCGTCGCAGACTACGGTAGGGATCAAACTATCGAAGCTACAGCGGCTAGCCTGTGTCTGCATGACGGGCGCAATGCGCATCTGTCCAACGGTAGCTCTGGAGGTCCTACTTGAACTTACACCGCTTCACTTGGTTATCGGTCAAGTAGCCAAGCACACACTTCGGCAAATAACGGCAGAGGGGTGTGGCAAAGGTAAAGTAATCTCGTCCTAGAGGATGGAAAAGATAAGTGGCAATATACCATTAGCCCTCCTCCCGAAGAACAGCACTACCAAAACTGTTAACTTCACTAAGAAGTTTAAGGTCACCCTCGGAAGCTAGGATGAGTAGAACGACTCCAATCTTGAGCTGTTGCTGAGGAATAGTACGTTGAGGTGGTACACCGACGGCTCGAAAATGTCGGAGGGAATCGGTGCAGGGATCGCGGGTCCACGCACCAAGCTCTCCATACCAATGGGAGGATTTCCGAGCATTTTCCAGGCAGAAGTCTTTCCCATAAGTCGGTGCATAGAGATAAACCTCCATCGCAACTATCGCAATAAGCGGATAACCATACTCAGCGATAATTAAGGGGCACTAAAAGCGATCTCCTCCTACAAGTTCAAATCGCTACTAGTGCAGGAGTGCAGAGAACGGCTGAACAGCCTTGCGGAAAGAAAACAGGTGCACCTAATCTGGGTGCCAGGTCACAGAGGAATAGCTGGTAACGAACTGGCTGATGAGCTCGCCCGCTCCACAGCCTGCACCAAAATGGTAAGACCCGAACCCAGGCAGGGAAGAGCATTGGCAACGAACACACGGCATGCGACATGCCAAGTTGCTAATTAGAGGGTACAACTTGAGCAGGTTCAAAGTTGTAATTAACCTCCCCAGGAATAAACTCAGGCTACTGGTCGCATTTTATACCGGCCACTGCAAGCTGAATAGGCATTTGTATAACATGGGCCCATCCTCTTGCGCTAACTGCCGGTACTGCGACATGAAGCCTGAAAAACCGGAACACCTGCTGATCGACTGCACAGCAGTCTGCTGACGCAGGTTTAAGGCCCTTGGATCCATGTTTCCGGATACGGATCGCATCGCCTCACTAGCACCCGGAAGAATATTGGAATTCATCAATGTGCTGGGGCTAAGTGAATCTTTGTGATTTAGGAGAGGGCACAATAGACCTAAGGTCGCAGTGCATTCCTCATCTATAAATCTAGTCTAATCTAATCTAACTAGGTTGAGGTGCTTTGAACACTTATATATTTCGAAACCAGTCTAAACTTAATATTATTTCATTTACGTCACACACCTACTACTGGGAGAACTCACATTTCTCCAAGAGAATGTCCTTCTTTGCTTTATCGCACCTGCTGCGCGACACAATAGTCGATGGTACCGCAATAATGCCACAAAGCCTGTTAAACGTTCGGAACTACGCCTGTTCAGCCACTAAACAGTCCCCCACTTCCAGCTCAACTTAACACATACGAGGCATTACATACTTATGTGGCAGCACCAACGTAATGGCCAGGACTGGCACACACTCACACGAACACGCTCACCGTTGGGCAGCAGCCAAGCAAGTTGTAGTTGGCCGTTGATTTAGTTACCCACTTGTTGATCCTTACAAATTGTTATCCTTTATTTATGGCAGATTGGTCGCCACTCGTTGCTTGTGCGCCGCGTTGCATGGCCATGGTAAGCTATGCGGAGAGACCGGGGAGCGCATACACGCTGACCGTTCTATTGTCGCTGCCAAATGTTCTGCCTCCGGTGGATTGTGCTGGCTTGTTTTGTGTCAGCTTTTGAAGCACTTTCCTTTGCTATGTTGTTGCCACAGTTAAGTAGCTACACATGTAAGCCAAATGTTGCATGCAACATGGAGCGGTGTTCACACTAGCTTTTGTGGCGACTGCTGTCGATGTGGCTGTGCCATTACAATTTCAATTTGTTGTAGTTTTTCATGTAGTTGTTGTTGCTGTTGTTGTATCGGGTACTTAGGTCGTTGGTTGACAGCGTAATTTATTTTTTCGCACCATTACAAATGTGCGATTTATTTGTTGGTTGTTGTTGTTTTTATTGTTGCTGTTGGCAACTCCAAATGTGTAACGAGCGTTGTGTGTACCTTTGGTCGCGAGTAAAATACCACCTGGAGTTAGGATGCTTACTGCGGCCATCAATGGCAGAGCCTTGTAGTGCTCACACTCACGCACTTATACAAATACATGCAAACATGCACTACTGACAGTCCACAGGCAAGGCAGAGCACCAGCACCGTTAACTCAAGCAGTCGCCTCTATATGCTGGAATGCTCACACACACACAGTTAACCAGCGCGTAGCTCCTTAAATGGCGGCATTGGCAATGACAGCCAAAAATTTATGGCTGATTACTGTTAGAGAGCGTTACTTTGATAATTACCCACATGCGAATGGTGAAGCGATTGGGACGGAAAGGGATTTTTATTGGCCGAAAATCAACAAATTAATAGAGTTCTATGAGTCTGTCCCCGGTGCTAAGTGGCTATAAGTCACCGTATTTTATAGGTTACCCAACAGCAGGTGGCAATGACCTTAAGTAAAATTCAATTAAATTCGCAAATGAAAATCTCCAAGGATGAAGCACGAAATAGAAAATTAATATTTACTTCCTGAGCAATAATTTTCAATTTGTTCAGAGTAATTTAAGATGAGGAAGGTGTCTTTCCGAAATAGTCGAAAAATGTAGCTAAGATGTCTGCTTTCTTCTAAGAAAATAAAATAAGACTAACGCACCGATTCGCGGTGGGTGGAAGGCATGACACTGTAGAAAAATTAAATGGAAACACTTTTGAGATTAGAAAAGCATTCGAGCAGAGAGAGGATCAAATTTCTTGTATAGGGTGATAAATAATATAGAGATATTAAATTATATAATGTTTACTTTTCAAGTTTCTCACACCTTCGAGCCTTACTTATAAAAATTACGATCTAATGGGCGATCGATAAATTCTAAAAACCTCAAACCAGAATATCAGGATAACTTCTAGCCCCAATATATACATCGAATATTTCAACAAGCAGAAATGTCTTAACATCCGACTATTAAGGACCCTTAATAGTCGGTGGCATATAACTACATATATGGTTAGAGCCTCAAAAATATTAAGCATCAAACAAAGCGATTACCATGGAGTCAGAAGCATCTAACTTAAGCACCCTTGCAGTTAACAAAAATATGGAAAGAACTGCTCTATGCACGAACAAAAAGTAACACCTAAGCTTTGAAGTTAAGTCTCAATACCCTGAAAAGAGTAAATTAAGTTTGCAAGACCCAATAGGAAACGACGGAGACTCTACAAACATATTACGGGTTTTGAATAAAAGCGCAGCAAAAGTTTTTTTTTTAAATTAAACAAAAACGGCTTCTTTATTCCTGTGAAAGTACATTCGATGGCATTTTGTATGAAACTCGATTTATTTTGCGATGTGGCCACCAGAAATCCAGACGCTGAACCCAATTTTCGACGGCTTTCAAGCATAAATCGGCCGATACTGCAGCAATTTCATTCGATATTCGTACGAAGTTCATCAATCGTCGCTGGCTTGTTGTCATAGACCTTAGACTTGTCGTAGCCCCACAGCAAATAGTTCAATGGCGTCAAATCGCACGACCGTGCGGCCTGTGGCGCCGTCCTGTTGGAACCACATATTGTCCAAGTCCATATCATCACGGAAGAAGTACGGCCCAATGAAGTCGCCCCATTGGTCCGTTCTCAATTCGTGCGTCAAAATTGCTCACTTGCGAATAAAAACAACGTCGTGTTACCATTGCTCAGGAGATTTTCGCTAGATCTGTTTCAGAGGGTCATGACTAGTGCCCTATCATAGTATCTGATTATACTAAGGAAACCAAAGCTGCGAGAAAACCACGCTCAGTTATGTCGAATCTGAAGATTTTGCTTCTTTCGATTTCAGTGCATCATGAGAGAATTAAATGCGGCGAATAGGTCATTTAGTTCAAAATTTAATCTACACGATCTTCTCATTAAGGTTCTATAAACAATCCGGAAATTAAATCTGAACCAATCAGTAGTTTCACTACGAATATTATAGCGAGCTTTTCCTACGACTAGTGAGCGTCGGTAGATTTACTACTATGAGCAAAAATATTAAGACTCTGTTCTCTCTCAAATTAATACCCCAACTTCAGTTCATTTGATTTTTATATTTTTTGGTTTTGAATACATCCAGCCAACTTAAACGTTTTGAAATTCCTTAATTTCCTTACGCCATGAATATAAAGAGAGATCCTTTTAGAGGTTTCCTACTATTTTAAAGAATAAACACAGACACATTCGAAAAAACATTCTTTAGCATTTATTTTTTGAAGATTAACTCTTTCAAATGTTGGCCACACCCTCGTCGCAGAAGGTCCATCCGTGTAGTCCAATTTTCGATGACTTGTTCTAGCATTTCGACTGATAACTGGCGAATGACACAAGTGATGTTTTGCTCCAGGGATAGGCTTTAGACTTTACATACCTCGACAGGTTGGTATTGGCGTGATATCTCTTCAGGTTTTTCTTCGGCCTAAATGCATTAATTTTGCTTTTTATCCAGAAACCAGATATGCGCCTTACCGTTGAACAAAATTTGGCTCGAAAACCTCGGATCTCTTTGGAACTTTTGAAACGAAGCGATGTCTCTTGGGAAAGTCGAGCGGCTTCAGTTCTTGTACAAGCTGTATTTTGTACGCTTTCAATTTAAGATCTCGCGCCAAGTCGTTCCATACGTCAGTCCGAGTTGCTGCGAACGACGTCGAAGAGACTCACCACGATCTTCGTGCACACACTTAGCTACGGCTCCTTTATTTTCTTCACTGCGTGCTGGACGTGGTCTGTTCGGTCGAATATTATACAATAATGATTGCTGGATCTCAAGATTAGTGATGGTGTTGCGAATAGTATGATCAATAGGTCGATTATTTTGACCATAATTCATAATACTACATTTAATATAAAAGCAAATCCTTGCCGGTCCAAGTTAATTAAGCTTTTTTAAACGAATTTGATTGCAAATTTTGAAGCAAAGCAAAAGTCTAATCGAGATATATTCATCGCGACTTAATAAGCCATCAGTTTCACGTACAAACAAAAATCTCAAAATGCACGCATTGACTTCACACGATTGTTCTAAAGGGCGTTGTGTAAAAGAAAGTAATCAAAATAAACAAATTTATTTTTAGTTGTAGCACAAATAATTTCATTCAATTACCATTCCCATACAAATTGCCAACAATAAAAAATGCAACACAAAGAGAGCGGCGAACATCGCCAAAAATGGCAATGTACCAACTCGAGTCAACCGCACATCCATCCAGCGATAGCATGAACACCAAGTTATCCAACGGTATCCAGATGCCATGATGTTAGGTGGTAAGAGCAGGGCGAACGTAATGGGCCACACTAAATTGTTTTCGCCTTCACGCTCTGCACAACACATCGCCTCACCCCCGCCTCTCACATGTACGTACACGTTCTCAACTCTCCTGAGGATGCCGGTTTTTGTAAAATTTGTCACAATACCATTGAACGCGAAATTCATTCATCTGGCGTACCAACGAACCATTCGAATCAACCGTACGCTTCGACCAACCCAATCACTCTGTCGGCGGCAACCGCCCGCCCAGCCATTCATTTACTCCCCCCTCTCATCAATTGCTGCGAGTGCGCCTCCAGTCGCTCAGCTTAGCTCATTCAATCATTCAGTCATTCAATTTCGTTCTTTTCATTACAATTTGCCTTCGCCCCGCACTACCCACACCACGGGATTGGCTGCCATCGCTCTGACTGAGACTCTATGCGGTTGTTTAGTACTTTTAATATTGTAACTGGCATTGTTATTGTTATTGTTGATCCCTGCCTCAATTTCTATTTGCATTTATTACATCAAAAATCAATTGCTCCATAAAAACATCAACAAATTCGAAAAGAAAAAAGTGCAGGAGCACAGCATATTTCGGCTTTGGCCCGAAAGATGCTCATATCACAGAAGCGGAGTTTATCGCTGGCCACAGGCAACTTGGCATACTCGCATACAATTTTCAAGTTTTAAGTACTAATCTACGAGCTCTGCAGTACACGGCTAAAGTTTTGAAGAAGCCTCTCTTAGTTTACTAAGAAGTTTGTCAAAGAAAGCCGAAGAATGTACAGTACCAATAGTTACCAATAGTTTCTCAAGCTACAAAGTTTTGTTTTCGATAATTCCTCATTTTTAAGTATTACGAATAAAGTTTTCGTCTTCGAGTTTCAGGTGGCTAAAATGTTGCTTTTTGAGGACAAAACCCGTACTGTTGAAACAAGAATTTGGCTTGATGACGAGTTTCCAGGCACTGTCCCAGGAAAAACAAACAATCCACAATTGATAGGATAAGTTTAGACGTGATGAAATGAGCACCAAAGACGGAGAACTCAGTGGTAAATACTGCCAAAAACATCGAAAAAGTCCACAAAACAATTTTGGACGACCGTAAAGCGAAGTTGTTCGAGATAACAGGCGATCTACAGATATCAACTGAATGTGTATATCATATCATTCTTGGCTACTTTTGACCACAAAAGCGATGATTCAGAGCAAGTTTTGGCGATGTTCACGGGTAATAAAGCCGAGTTTTGCTCCGTTATGTGACAATGGATGAAACATGGCTTCATCATTTCATTTCGAAGTGCAATGGACAGTTGACCGAATGAACTGGACACGATGAACCCACTCCAAAGCGTGGAACAACGCAACAGTCGGCTGGCAAGGTTATGGCGTCTGTAGTTTGGGATTCGCATGAATGATTATTATTGACTACCTTGAAAAAGGAAAGACCATCAACAGCGGCTATAACATAGCGTTATTGGACCGTTTAAGGGACAAAATGGCCGAAAAATGGACGCACTTGATGAAAAAGAAAATGCTGTTTCACCAGGAAAATACACCGGTTCACAAGTCAGTGAAAACGATGGCGATCCATTAACTCGGCTTCAAATTGCTTTTGAGTTCACCATATTCCAGGTCCCAAACGACTATTTTCTGTTTTCAGATTTCAAAAGAACGTTCTTTAGGAAGAAAATTTCGTCGAATGAATAAGGGAACACCGAAACTGAGGTATAGTTTGAAGCAAAGGATAAGTGGTTCTACAAATATGTTATTGAAAAATTAGTGGATTTCACAGTTGAAGGGAATCTTGTTGAATAAAAATTGTGTCAAAGAAATGCCTTTTCTTATGGTAGGCCGAGGATATTTCAATTAACCTATAACGAGCTTCATGCTTTGATTTCACTAGATCAAATCAGAATATACATACATACGTAAGTCCGATTCAACAAAAGGTTTGATAATAGTCGTCTACGAGAATATAATATACGTTTATATTAATTTCCGTGAGATAGTCGCACCAGCGGGCGGTGAGGCCAAGTACTTATTGGACCAACCTCTTACAAGTGACTGTGTCAGGTTTAGAGAAGCTTTTTTGGTGTGATTTGAGTGTTGTTTTAACCAAATGTGACTATGATTTTTTCGAGTGTTTGTTTTACTGAGGGCTTAATATATAAACATCTTTTTTATTTATCTTAATATATTCTTTAATATTATTATATATTTTAATATATTTCTGTGACATAATCGCAAAGTTGAAATCTACACAATTTTCTTATACCGCGTTTTTTCTCCCAGTATAGTCCCACCAACGAACTGTCAAATGTCAAAAATAAATCCAATGAAAACTTTAGCAGCAGCAACAAAAACACGTACTTCAAATGTTGATAGAATTAAGAGACCGTGCAGCGATTTCTACCATCACAAACGGATATTTCCCAAAAAATGTTGATTTCGTGTTTGTTGTGCTGTTATTATTTCTATTGCACCGACTGCTATTGCTCAGTGCTGGACAAGTCATGCTTGCCTATGAGTGCAGAGAAAGAAAACTAGGAACTAAAACTCCGAAGGTTCTAAATTAAATTCAGCAAACGCCTTTCCTCCCACCGACAGCCCTACCAACACTTTCTCTCGTACTCTTGCTCCTCACCTCCGCTATCGCGCTCGATTTACCATCCTTTGGCTTGCATGCGAAAACTTTGATGTATTGAAATGTCAAATGGATTTACTTGCATTGCAGCGACAAACAACAACGGCAACAACAAAAAAGCAAAAAAATTGTCGAATACAAAGTGTTTGCTGGCAAATTGCAAATAGAAATATAGTAAATGGAAAATGGTTTGAAAAATTGTAATGCCTACCTCGGGGGAATTGATTGAAGGACGAAGGCTACGAGTGAATGGAAATCATTTAAATTTGAATTGTACGCCTATTTACTAGTCCTGCTTTATTTTTTCACAAAGCTCACACACATACATATACATAGGTACATAGTAATGCACTTGCTTAGCCGCATGTGTTGGAAGTGTAAAGGCAACAACAATAGCAGCACAAAGGTTGTAGCAATAATTGAAATTGAAATGTTGAGCGCTGCGCTCGTTAATGGCCTGTAAGGATGAAATGTTCGGAGGATTTGTCAACTTTGTCGCTTATAATAGATAACTGTAATATAACATAGACAATTTAATTGATTTCGTTTTTTTGCCTTCGAAATAAAATGACACTTTTTTGTGTTGTTGTTGAAGGCAGTGCAATGCATTTAAATGTCACTGATTTCGTTTATTTTGTGCTATTTCCATAAATTACCTATTAGTAGTCATTTAAGGAGGCTTTGGCTGTATAAATTTGCCAAATTTAAAAGTATCCTATGATGGACATGTCAATGTAGTTGGGAGTTGTTTAGATGTTTTTATTCCCCCATCTCCAAGTTTTTTGATCTTTGCAAGATATACGAGCATAATCAGGGCCATAGAGGTAAAACCGGAGCCCGAAAAGATTGGAGTGAATTTTTGGAGAGGAAGAACTGTCCCGAACAGGTGAGGTGTTCTCTTTGACTGCATATTTTGCCCATTTAATTATAAGAATTTGTCCAGTCAACACAGCCGATAGAAAGCGTAGAAAAACGAAAAAACCGAGTATGAAGAATAAACACTGGGATTTTTATTAATATATGTATATGTATTTATACATATCTTGAATGGTCTCTTTAAAAAACTAATTTCGTTATCTTATGTTTTCAAATTTAATGACCGAATATAAATAATAATCCACGCAGTTTGAACTACAGAATATAATCTTAAATACAGATCGGTGACAACAGGTGACTCATTTGATGAAAAAGAGCATAAAAATTACAAATATCAAATAATGAGAACGTACCAGTTGGATGAATCGACTCCATCGCTGTCCAAGAAAAAAGTTTTGGACCCGCAATTCTTCCGACTTTGCGATAATTGATTGTTCCATTACGTATGTGAGCCATTAATATAAGAGATATTTAATAACTCTTAGATATTGTAAGGGTTCAAAGACACCCATGTCTTGAACGAAAAAATACGACAATCATTTTAAAATTCACGGAAAATAAATCTGTATTTTTTTGGCTTTATCTGTTCTTACCATGGTTGGGAAATAATCAACTCAAAAATTTTGGATTACAAAATTAAAATTACATTTCTGAAATTATGTAATTTTAAAATATTATTTTTTTTTTAATTGGAATGAGTTTACAGAAATATTTTATTTTTTTATAATCTTGCTACATGTTGCTACAGACTACAATGCTTTGCGCTCCTAACGGTTGTGCGTTTCTCCTAAAACTAATCGAGATAGAATAGGGATATATATATATGTACGTATATAATATATATAAATGACCAAGATGACGAAAAAAGTTGAAATCCGTATGACTGTCTGTCTGTGCGTCTGCCCTGAACACTGTAACTCGAGTAAATATCGCGATATCCCGATGCCTAGTAGAAAAGAAATTACGAGTTCGTAGATGGGCGTAATCGAACTACTGCCACGCCCACAGAACGTCATTACCTGAAAACATATACAAGGAGCGTTCCAAAGTAAACAGAAATCTGTTTTTGAATCTAGCGCCCCCTGGTGACGCCATCTATGTGCAAGCTGATGCGTTGGATTCTGCTATCTTTATCGATTGCCCAATGAGAATGAATTTCATGATATTTCATTGCTTGGAAGTGAAGTTATTGCGTTTTAAGTGTCAGTATGTTTGTGTTATCGGTGCTAAAATGAGCTTCGAACCAAGAGCCAACATTAAATTTTGATTTAAAATTGGTAACATTGTTTTTTGATTGCCTATCCCGTAGCAGAGTGCACGAGTGGTTTCAACGTTTTCAAAGTGGTCGTGAGGACATACATAAATGACGATCAACATGTGGACCAATCAAAATCCGTGATCACCAGAAATTCCATCGAAACTGTGCGAGAATTCATCAAAAATCACCCGAATTCCTCATTGAAATTCATGGAAAAGGAATTGAACATTTCCAAAACATCGAACATTTTGACCGAGCATTTGGGCTTACGAAAGGTGTGTGCACGGTTTGTTCCGCACAAATTGACTAACGACCAAAAATTTCTCAGAATCCGTCTCATCGATCGACGCTTGTGACCGATTATTTGACCAAAAATCACATTTTAACCATTAACCATTCCCCGTATTCACCTGATATGGCACCATGCGACTTCTTCCTTTTCGGAAAAATGCATTTGCCCATGAAAGGAAAGCGTTATGCAGACGTAGAGGCCATTCAAAAGGCTTGCACCGGCATACTGGCGGCCATACCGGCCAACGAGCTAAAACACTCGTTCGACATGCTTTTGGACCGTGCAAAAGGCTGTATAGAAACAAAAGGAGACTATTTAAAAAAAAGTAAATTGATTTTTCCGAAAGATCAATTGTTCTGTTTTTGGTTTTAAGTCATGTTTACTTTGGAACGCTACTTGTAAGTTCACTAAATTAAGATAAAGAACTGTAATTTGTCACAAGTGATCGCAGTACCAAGAAGCACCAGTGAACAAAGAATTGTTAAATAGTGGGCTTGACCCCAGCCTCTAATAAGTTTAATGTTTAAAGATTTGGGACCTTCAGGTGCCTTTATACTGCATATGTCGACCAATGTTTGAGTGATCTCAATGAACTTGAGAGGTCGTGACCCCATATACAGGGTTTGGCCAGAAAGTAATGATTTTCTGATTTTCTTCCACCGCGACTGTACTTCGGAGCATGCGCACACGACTGAATTCTGTAGAGAGCGTTCCTAGCTAACAAACGAGCGGCTGGTCAGTTGTCTCCGAGCACTTGAAGAGTCAGGACAAACATTTTCGCGCGACGTGTTTCTTTGTGTGGTCTATGCCAAAAATGTAACATTCATTAGAGTAGAGGTACGCGATTAAAATCTGTGTGAAACTCGGTAAATCTGCGAAAAAAAACGTTTGATATGATCAAGCAGGCTTACCCAGATGTTGCTTTAGCAAAAAGTGGTGTGTTTCGGTGGCACCAGGCTTTTTGGCACACGCCGGCGTCTCCTCGCCCAAAAAAGCGAGGAATGAGCAAATCCAAAGTGAAAACAATGCTCCCTGTATTTTTTGACATCAAATGCATCGTCCACCATGAACTTGTTTTTCCTGGACCAGAGACTCAAATGAAGGGTCAATCCGGTCCGACAAGACGATTATAAGTTGCATCACGACAACTCCCCGGCTCACACCGCCTTTCTTGTGAACAGCTACCTAACCAAAGCCGGCATCCCAACGCTTCCGCAGCTGTCTACTGCCCAGATGTGGCCCCCGGACTTTTTTCTTTGTTTCCCTGCCTGAAAAGCCCGATGAAAGGCAAGCACTTTGAGACCCTACAGCCCAGAGCCAAGCATGCACCTCGACGCTCAAAGCTATACCGGGGAATGCCGTATAAACTTGCTCTCACTCAAGAACTGGAGCCGTTGGACCACAGTAAATCTCGTGAGTTTGCTGGTTTTGCTTTGGAACAACTCGAAAACGATAACGATTTTTTAAGAAAATCATCTTCTCCGATGAGGCTCACTTTTATCTGAGTGGTGCGGTGAATAAACCAAATTGTCGATTCTGGTGCGAAGAATATTCTCAAGTTATTCAAGAACAAGCATAACTTTCACCTAAATTGCCGGTTTGTGTGGTGGAATCATCGGTCCGTACTTCTTTCGAAATGAAGCTGATGACACCGTTACTGTCAATGGCGAGCGGTATAGATCGATGATAGCCAACTTTATATGGCCGCAATTGGAAGAAGTTGATCTTAATCAAAGCGAATTTTTCCTGTTCTTAGGCTCAAAAGATTGATCTCAATAAAAAATAGTTTCAAAATGTTGAAAGGTAACCATAATCCACATATCAGCTTTGATGATAACTTTCTAAAAATGCAGCCTTTTAAACTTTCCATTCTGCTAAATTAAAGTATTGCGTAATGAGTGAATGTTCTATACTCTAAGTGATAAAAAATGAGCACACTTCTACACCCATATTTATTTATGAAATCGAAAAACAATATTTCACCGTGCTAGTGTCCTTTCATATTTTCCGCAACTCTCATAAAACAAGAGTATGCATTTCGTGCGCAATAAATTGCAATTTCCACTTTTTATACATTACAACAACATTACAAAAACACAAATCGTTAAGGGTTTCAAACTCACCGTATAGCAGAGAAAAATGTATACATAACCAGCAAAGGTTTTTCACAGCAAGAATTTCCTTTGGGAAATTTAAACAACTTTGTAAAGCAAAAACAAAAAGAAAGCAACAAATAATATGAAGCAAAGCAACTTACCCAGCCAAAGCAGATACTAAGTTTCTGTTTCGACAACAAATAATTGCGCACATTGCGGCATGCCGCGTGCTGAATGCTGCATGCCGAGTGCCACACCGCTGTCATTTCCACTTTTGTTGGCAGTTTTGGCCGCTTAAACAATTCCGCTGCCGCTGCCGCGCAATTTCAATTGCTCATGCTCCAGTCCATGGTGGCACACACTGCCATACATATATAAATATGTCTACATATGTATAATCATGTGACAATGTGCTGGAATCTAAAAGCAAAGCGGAAACGGATATTTCGACATGTATCATAGTGCTTACATTTCTATTTCTGGTTCAATTTTGACGCGGTGCTGAGATGAGCCCACAGCGTTGCCAACACAATCAAAATCGTCAGCAAACGTTTTTCCATTCCAATTTTATGGCTTTCAATTCGCCTTTCGCATCTTTCTCCCGCCACTTTGCTTAACACTTTGGGCCTTGTTGTTGTGGCATTTATTGGCTTGCCGTCACAAACGGTTTTCTTCGATTTTCCGCAGTTTGTTCATTCCTTTGCGTAATCTGTCATTACTGTTCAACACTAAAAAGCGGCACGCCTCAGCCATTTTGAGGCAGGCATTAGTGGGCGTTATAGATTGTTGCAAGTTTATTGCCTGTTTAATTTTCAATAATCAGTAGGATGCATATGTGACGAGTTTCATCAAAAATAATCGAAACGATTTTTGTATGTGTGTCTATGAGTTTGTTTGTATTCAAATGTTCAATATTTGAAAATCAAGCTCAATAATTCTAAGCACGAAATGTATGTGTGATCCAAGTAGAGGCATTTTTTTCAATAACCTTATTTTGACAAATCACGCGTCAGTCGTGCCAAGCTGTCATGTTATTTTTGTTCAGTATTGTTTGGCATTTCATCATGAAAAGATTTACACCTGAACAACGTTTACAAATCGTTTAACTATATTACAAAAATTCAAGTTCTATAAAAAATGTGTTTCGCGCTTAACTTATGGTTAACATAATCGGCCTACTGAGCGCATTATTCGCAACACCATCATCCATCTTAAGACCAAGCATTCATTATTTGATAGTATTCGACTGAATAGACCACTTCCAGCACGTAGTAAAGAAAATATAGCAGCCGAATCTGAGAGTGTATACGAAGATCGTGGACAGTCGATTCGACGCCGTTCGCAGCAACTCGAACTGAACAGCTTATGCAAGAAGTAAAAACCGCTCGACCTTCCCAAGCGACATCGCTTCGCTCTATGGGCTCTTCAAAAGTTCCAAGAAGATCCGATGTCATCGAGCCAAATTTGGTTCAGCGAGGAGGACCACTGCTGGCTCAATAGGTACGTAAACAAGCTAAACTACCGCATTTGAGACGAAAAGCAGCTTGAATAGATTCAGGAGCTGCCATTTAGTCTAGAAAAAACAAAGCATTAGTGTGGTTTGTGGGCCGGTGGAATCATCGATCCATATTTCTTCAAAAATGTTGTCGGTGAGAACGTAACCGACAATGGCAACCATTATCGCGCCATGATAAGCGACTACTTGATACCTAAAATTGAAGTGCGTGATCTCGGCGACATTTGGTTTCAACAAGACGACGACACTTCCCAAACATCGCATAAATGCTTTGATTTATTGAGAGAACACCTCAAGTTTTGCGCTAGTCGATTGACCACAAAGATCGTGTAATATTACACTGTTCAACTTTTTGTGTGGGGACATGTAACGTCTAAAGTCTATGCGAACAATCCAGCTTCGATTCAGTCCTTGAAGCAAAATATCATGCGTGTCATTCGCCAGTTACCAGTCAAAATGTCCGAAAATTAGACTCAACGGATGGATCATCTAACACATAGCCACGGCCACCCTTTACAATTAAACCTCTCTGAATTAGTCGTAAGTTCTTTGATTAAACAGTTTCTTCATGTAAATTGTTCGTGTTTTTCTCAAAAGTATATACTAATGGTACATACGGCAATAAGAGCATAAGTAAAAATGTAATTTCTCTGTTTTCGTAGTGTAGTGAATATATCGAAATATAACCTTACACAAACAGTGTACCTAACTCGCATCTTAAACTGGACCACGCCGAATTATACGCTTTCGAGCCCCTAGGTTGCGAATAGGAGGAACTCCCAACTTAGCAAGGCTGCTTTGATGGCAAAACAAAAATAACATTAAGTTTTACATAAAAGGACATAAATTAGATCTTTCGGTTTTTAGGGTAGCTATATGCTACTTATAGTGCAGGAAAAATTTCAGGTCGATATCTGAAACTGAGCGCACTTAAATCAGCTCCTAATGCCTAATATTATTTTATAGTATATGTAATATGGATTGAAGCTAAAAAAAATTATATATCGTTTCCATTTCGCTCATATACCCAAAGTAATTGGTAGAAAAAATAATTTAGTTAGTTGTTAGAATATTTATTAAATAAATTATTTTTACGATTTTGCTTTCTCGAGCAATCTGAGTTTCTAAATGAACATATGTCTGAACATTTGGTAATCCAGACACGTTTTGACTTTATATTCGATCCAAACCATGGATCAACCAAACTCTGGCGGCTTTTCTCTGCCCATATACCCACGAAGGAATTGTGGGTGGTTAGAATCCATTACAGAAGAGGGACAGTGTGGTTCAAAGCTTGGAGGAAGTTTAGTGGAGGGGTATATTTCATTGTCTGGAAATCTCTATGAACTTCAATTTCAGACTTCTTGACTACTGCAATGTTTTTCAAGCTGAGCTGCTAGCATTAAATGAGCGGAGGCTGCTCCGTAGTGAAGCCTCCTTCAGAGGAGTGACTATCCACTCTGATAGCAAGGCGGCGATACTAGCCTTGAGCCTACTAAGCGTGCGTACACGATGCCTACCTCTTTTTCATTGGCATCGAGTCACTTTGTGATAAGACTTGTATGTTGCCAGGCCACAGCGGAATCGCAGGTAACTGTAAAACGGATGAGTTGGCAAGGAAAGGAGACCTAGCGCTATCAGTAGAATGAGAACCGTGCAGTGCTTTCCTCTCCTCGTGTGCTCTACTACTGCATTGCTGAACTTCGCGAGAACTTGACAAGCCATCGGATCATGAGCCATCGCAAGATCTTTTCGCCCAAGATCGATCATAAGAAATCCCGTTGAGCTCTTTGCCGCAGTAACACTGGCCTTCCTTTAGTTATGGGGGTCCTAACAGGCTATTGCCCCACGCCGTTCATGCTGAAAGCCGGGAATCTTACCGGATGCCAGCTTCAAGAGTTGTATGGAGAGGACAAGGGAGAAATATCTCATTTTATCTTGATTGTCCAGCATTTGCAAGGTCACGATTAAGAGTCTGTGCTAATTTATATTGACCACTAGGTGATTTGCTGACTTCTAAAGTCGAACACAAGAGTTCTATTTTCATAGCCTCGTTTCGTAGTAGTCCAGCTGCGATCTTTGAATCAGCTACCTGCCTAAAATTTACCTAGAAATCTTCATAGAATAATTTGACGTTCTTTGAAATTTCATAGCTAATGAGCATAACGTTTCACGTCTCAACTGAGACAAGTTCAATATCAAATTTATTTTCATAACTTCTTGTCAATTTGCTTATTCGTATTAAAATTCGTTGTTATCTCAGCCGAATTTGAGGCAGATGATAATAATTGATCTGAATTTAAATCATGAAATGCTGCCACCATCCCGTATTCACATTTCCGCTCATCATCAAAGAATATTTGAGAGCTAATTATGAATAATATGCAGCTCATTGCTGGCGCATTTAAATCGAATGCCAATGAATATCTAAATACCTGTGTATATCTGCAACAACAACAACAGTAGCAGCACATGTACATACAAGTAGTGAACACATTCATTAACACCTCAAATAATTGGCAGCGCCATTAAATTAATTAAGCACTTTGTTAACCAAAAGACCAAATAATAAATTAATTAATACATAAATGCAAAAAAAATCAGAGAAACGAGATTGCAAAAACGAGCGCAAACTCACGAAGTGGCAAAAAATCGTCACGTTTCGACAAATATTTGCAACTGGCTAATTAATAATAAAATTCTGTATATTATTAAATATTCAAAATGCAAAGCATACAGCTCAGAGGCGAACAAACATACGAATGCGTGTGTGTTTGTGTGCGCACACCCACACATGTGCAGGTGACTCAAAAAATACGCGAGCACCCACACCGAGCGGCAATGGGCCGTGAGAGTCGCGGCGCGAAATGCCAGCAAAGCAAATGCGGGTTGCTCTGCGTATAGGCGCGCTCCCCCGTGCCGAGGCTGTGAGCCTTTGTGACGGCACACATGCAAATGTGCATATGTGTGTGCATGCAACTGCAAACTATTATAACGGTAAACGAGCATGCTTGCATGTACATAAATATGTATATGTATACACCTGTAGTTACAAGCATGGAGATATTTATATTGAAAAAGTGGCACCATTGCCAGGGTAGCGTAAAAGTATGCCACTTTGTGAGAGGCCTTTTCATAGTTGCGCACCTGCAAACAGGCATATAGGCTCACAGTGTCGCGCCAAAGATCAGCAGTCATATAAACTGTTGTAGGCCAGTCGTTATGAATCTTCTTATTCGAATTCTAGTGAGGGTGGTCGAATTGGTGGTTATAGAGCGCTAAATCAGCAATGAAATTCAATTAATACATGTTTGTAAGCTTCGCTCTACTTTGAGATCTCAATATAAATAGTTAAGAATATTACGAAAAATAATAATATTTATATGAACGTGAAATATCTCGTGACATCAAAAAGTCGTCGTACTCGCGACTTGGCTCCCACGTCACTGTTGACAGTCATAGCTTTAAGGTCGTAGATAATTTCCTCTATCTTGAAACCAGCATTAACACCAACAAAAACGTCAGCATCGAAATCCAACGCAGAATAACTCTTGCCAACAGGTGCTACTTCGGACTGAGTAAGCAATTAAGAAGTAAACTCCTCTCTCGACGAACAAAGAACAAACTCTACAAGTCACTCATCATCCCATCTAACCATTTATGAGTATGACCTTTATACTCACACAATTTGTTATAATGGGCTGTCAAAAAAATCTTGTGGTAATTTTATTGAATTTTTTTTTTTTTATTGAAACTGAAATGAATTTTTGATGACTCATGCCCAGCTCTTGACCGATGCTACGGCTGCTACTATGCCGGTCTCTTTCGACCAATTCAGCGATTTTATCGCAATTTTCGACGACAGGCCTTCCGGAGCGTGGCGCATCTTCGACCACCTCTACACCAGAACGAAAACGTTGAAACCATCGTTGTGCGGTGGAAATGGAAACTGTGTCGGGTCCATAAACTGCACAAATTTTATTGGCGGCTTGAGATGCATTTTTGCCTTTATCTAGCAGTACTATAAAATATGCCGTATTTTCTCTTTATTTTGCTCCATGTTTGCGGGGCTATAACTCACGAACGACTTAAACGAAACGACAATCAATCAAACGTGTCAGCGCGTGAAATGAGCTTTCAAAAAGGTATAGCATGACCCGATGTGACGAATAAAACTATAACTACGCGCTTTCAGCGCTAACTAGCGAAAATACCGAAAGACTTTTTTGACAACCTAGTACTTATATAATTTAGAAGGAGTAAGATAAGGACAGGTGAGAAAAAACTTCCAAGCCGCTGGTTTTTATATAGTTTTTAACCCGTCGAACACAAGATAGCTCGCTTAGATTTGCTAGCCGCAAGGTAATTATTTACTGCAAACTCAATCAAGTGGGCTATGGCTTCGCTCAAAAAAATTGAAGTCTTTAAATGTTGAGAGTATATTTCTAACACTCTTACAATAGAGAGAGCAGGTTCTACTGCCACACCTTGTTTGGCTGATGAGGGATAGCCTCGCACTAGCGTACGTACCTGAAATATGGAGGGCCGCGAAGGTGATCTTTACACCCAAGGTAGGAAGAAAAGACTATTCACTGGCAAAATCCTTCCGACCAATTAGTCTAACTTCTTTGGATCTCTATTCTAAAAAAGGTAGCATCAGCAGAATATTGGACTTTATCAATATGCGGGGCTAGGTGAGTCTTTGTGATTTAGGAGAGGGCACAATACACTTAACGCAGGCGCGGATCCACGTAGTTCAAAAATCTAGGAAGAACTAGATGCTGTAAGAAATGTTCATATCATGTTTACAAGGTCCGGCACTCGAACTTCAGACCGTTCGCGCAGCTGTCGAATGACAGTTCGGAGTATTGTTCACAAGTGTACAAAAGCGTTTTGCCAAAAGTGAACGCAAAAAAGAGATCAGCGATGGAATTCAAACGTAATAGTGTGATTGCTTTAAACGAGTATTTGGCTGGAAAATCACAACCAGCAATTGTTCGTGAGCTCAAACACCTTAATGTGGATAACGTTTCTGTTTATCGCACCATCACTCGTTACAATGATACTGGTAGCATCGCAAAACGCCATGGAGGTGGTCATCAAAAGACCGCAACGTCACGTGAGATGGTTCGGAAAGTGAAGAAGCGACTTGAGCGAAATCCACGACGTAGGGCCAATCAAATGGCTAATGAACTGAAAATATCCGACCGCTGCACCCGACGCACATTGAAAAATGAGCTCAAGGTCAAGCCTTACAAGTTCCAAAAAGCGCATGATCTCACACCGAAGCAGCAACAAGTAAGACTTGAGAGAGCGAAGCAGTTGCTTCGCTTGGCTGAAAGTGGTCAAATTCCAACATTGTGTTTTCTGAACATTGTGTTTCATCTTCGAAGGCAAAAAATATTTTCCAAGATGGACGCTCAACATCGTTAATAAATGCGAGAATCTAAGTCATCGTGGACAACAAACATTTCGGTCAAACCATGGACGTTTCAATAAGCAGCACCCTCACAAATCGGTACGGAGTGAATTCACCAGATGCGAATCCAATGGATTATTCTCTCTGGGCCCTTTTCGAGAGCAAGGTCCGAAGTAAAAAAATACACCAGTCTCGAGATGCTGAAGAAAGCTATTGTCCGTGAGTGGGCCAAAATACCGCCAAGTCACATTCAGGCAACTTGCAATTCGTTTTTTGACCGCCTCAAGGCCATAGTTAAGGCAAAAGGTGATCATATCGAGCAAAAGTGAATTGGTCCTGAATTTATGATTATTTTCACACATTTTGTACTTTAAAATAAATAAAAATAATTTTCCAAACCGAATTTATGGCTTTTTTAATTGGTCACACGAGTGCCGGACCTTGTACGACGTCATTAAATAATATGTTTTCTGTCAAACATACTCCACGTACGAGCGAAATTCTAGAAATCGGTACTTTTATGATTTTTGATCTGATCTGAATATTCTACCGTCATGTACCATCGCTTCAATTCTATCATGGAGACGATTCTGAAAGTTTTTCTTAACTATTATCGCTAGGGAACGTTTATGGAGGTGTTTACTGTGAGGAGCTCTCTATCATCTGCAGTTTCAGACTTCCTGACTAGAAGGTGAATGTATGGAAGAAGACGAGGTGGAAACAACTCAACACATCCTTCTTCACTGTCCCGCGTTTAGAAGGTCAAGACTTAAACACTTGGAAGCGCACAACTTCAGACATCCCACTGGTGGGAATGGTGCAAATTTGTATAGGCTACTAAACGTTTTGCTAATTTATAAATTCGAACGCAGGAGATCTACATTTCTATGGCTTCGCAAATGACTACATAAAGCAGTTCACGTGCGATCTCGCTAGATCAGCCATTTAACTTAACCTTATCTAACCTCCGGTAGCTCCTAAAGTAGTACTAACCTTAAACAACGGTTACTCTATCATCACATATTAAAGGTAACGATTTTCGAAATGTTGTATTTGCATTTCGCACAGTACTGTACCGCACATTTGTACATCTGTTGGCAGCGGTGTCATCGGATAAGGTAAATGTGTCCATTTTGGTAGTTTTTATATGCGCTGTGGTGTATTATCCATCCATTCTGGCATCAATGTCGCTGACACTATAGCGCCGGCAATTTCATTTAGCCTGCAGGCGCAACACACAACGCTACGTGGCAACCTCGCGTGCAACACGCCGCCGTCGCTTCACAGCACAGCGTCATTTGACTAGCTCGCCACGGCGGCATTTGTACGGTTTGCGCGCATATTTTATGCAATTAAAATTGCAAATGCAACGAAATTTACATTTTTTACATTTGCTGCAACAGATAAATGTGCACACAAACGCAAAACTGCATGCGAATGTGAGTGTGTGTGTCTGAGCGCGCCAAACAGCGCTGAAAGTTGCATTGAAATATGCATGCGCGCGTGTGTGTTGTGCATGTGTGCGTGTTAAACACAAAGTCGCCTTGTTCGACATGACGCGCTGTGCCACTGCGCCGCAGCGCGCACGAATACAACAAAAACAAATACAACATATCAGACTGTTTCCCAAAACGTTAAGCAAAAAAAACGCCAGCAACCAATGATTATGACGATGTGATCTGCATGTGATTTTAATGTGGCGCGCACACACACGCGCGAGCCGTCTTGTATTGCATCGGATTGCGCTTAATATATGGAAGTGGCACTTGCTGCAATTGACAAGCCGCGCGCTGCCGTTGCGCCAGGGATACATCAAATTTGACACAGCGTCGCCATTATTGAGGACGGAGATTTACGCCAAATCGCTTTAGCAATCACACAAATATAATTACGCTTCAACACAATGCAACGCGCCACACAAACGCCCAGCTGACGTGCCACATTTCGACTGATTGGCGCGCGCGCGCCACATTTAAGTAAAGCGGAATAGGAAATCAGGCAATATTTCAGAATTCAAATGAGCTCCTCCTACATCTATTTATAGCGCGCATAATTCACGCACCAAATCCGGTGTTAGATTTCTAAAAAAAACAAAAACACTGCCAATTTAAGCGCTTAGCGCTGTAATTTTGAAAAATTAGCTGACCTAAGCGCCCCGCGCCTCTAATTAAGTACTTATGTAGGCGCGGACTGTAGGTCGATAAACTGACTTGTAATTAGAAATAAATCAGCCGGGCCACACCTACAATTACACACCAGAAACAAAAAAAAGGTGAAAAGGGGGAAATTAGCAGCAGCGCTGACGGTGACGGTGACCTTTGTCACGACAACAAGCCGCGGCGCGCGTGAATCATTTTAGCCGTAAACAAATGACCAACAATTTAGCGAGCAAAACACACGAAAAACAGGGAAAAACAAAGGCTGAACAAAAAACCACCAAATTAGCCCGCTTAGCGGCAATAACAAATTGACTAAAATCAACAGCACGACAGCGGCAGCAAGGGCAATAACAAGAATACACACGCATACACAAGTACATATAACGGTACGCTTCGAATGAGCGACACGCCAAATCAAATAAATATCCGCCCGCCCAAAACACCGGCAAAGGCAGGTGCCTTACTGTGCAATGACACACGCCATACCTGCGACGCCGAAATGTATGCTAAAGATTTCGCTGTTTGTATTTTGGTCGCTCACAAATCAACAATGCGTTGGCGCCGGCAAAACAAAGCCAAACCGGCAATGCAAAGCAATAATGAAAAGCACACAAACCGAAAGGTGTACCTAGAGCCAAAGCACAAAAACAATAACAGCAAAAACACGACGGGAAGAGCACAACGAAAAAATCACACAGAGTCTCAAGGAAGCGTATATTTGGCCAGCGAATGCTTATGCAAACCGAACCATCAATTACGTCAAAGCTGCTCATCAGCAAATCCCTACTTAAGCAGCGGTGGCAGTCAGCAACAGGACACAAAGCAACAATAACAACAACCAGGCAGCAAATAAAGCAGCGAGTGTAATTGTAAGACAACAAAACGGCGGTGGCAAAGCAGGCAACTTGGTCGTGGTGACGTTAACGGCAGCGACGAAAGCAATAAAAGCATTTGCATAAAGATTTCACGTGGCTTAAAGTAAATAAATAAGTGCTTGCCCACACACGCAGACATACATGTTTAATGGTATAAAAAGTGTGGTGGATACTTGAGAGTGGTGAGTTTTCACATATATTGCGTATTGGCTTGCTGGGGAAGTCAAATTGTGGTGAATTTGTGCGAATGCACTCAAGTTGAGTTGTTTACTGGTGAAAGGGGAAGATTGAGCAATTGCTTTACTGATACTGGGTTGACTTTACTATACGTGAAGAGCGGACTTAGTGCGCTTTATTTTCTTGTTGATTTGTTATCTTTCTAAAGATTGCGAGATGTCAGAGTTCAGTTTAATTAATTGCTTCAACTAAATGTCAAAGTAGTGATGACTGCCGCCGAAAAATATGCGGTGAGCGGCCTACAAAGCAATTTTTATCTTTCGCCGAAAATTCCAAATAAGCGATTAAAGTCAAGATATAGATACATGCAGTTATATATGTATATCAAATTACGTAAGAAATGGATTTCCGGTCCTTGGCAACACCATCACCCGTTTTGAAACCCAGCATTCATTATTGGATAATATTCGACTGAATAGACTACTATATCCAGCACGCACCCGTTGCTGAGAGTGTACACGAAGACCGTGAAGAGTCGATTCACGTCGAGATCTAAATTTGAAAGCGTTCAAAATACAGCTTGTGCAATAACCGAAGCCGCTCGACCTTCCCATGCAGCATCGCTTCGCTTTATGAGCTCTTGGAAAGAAGATCCGTTGTTTTCGAGCCAAAGTTTGTTCAGCGAGAGGTCGCACTTATGGCTCAATGGGTAAGTAAAAAAGCGAAATTGCCGCATTTGGGACGAAGAGCAACCTGAAGAGATTCAAGAACTGCCATTTCATTCAGAAAAAACGGAAAACATCACGTGTGTCATTCGCCAGTTACTAGTCGAAATGCTCGAACGGGTCAGCGAAAATTGGACTCAATGGATGGACCATCTGAGACGTAGCCGCAGCCAACATTTAAAAGAGATAATCTTAAAAAATAAATTCCAAAGAAAGCTCTTTCGAATGATAATAAGCATTTCCCATTAAATTTGAAGTTTCTGTATTTTTTTTTTTTTAAGTAGCCAACTCCTTATGGTAGAATTTGCAGCAAATGTGTGGGAAATAATTTCTCTGTAATTGCTTTTTAAACCTTTCTAGGTAAGTTCCAACTTGAAAGTTCAGTAAAATTGCCCATAACTAGACAGTGACCGGTCCATCTTTTCTATCCGCTTAATTGATTTTCCTTAAGAGGGTATTCTACTCTAGAATTTTGAAATATTCAATTTTTTTCGTATATTTAAAGTTTAGACTCTTAAGAACATATCCTCTAAAGGATTTTTAAAAATTAAAATTATTTTAAGAGCTACAGTTACTTTAGTGACGCAGTACCTAACCCGGTTCGGCCGTATCGAATTTTTTAAACGCGTTTTTCTCGAAACTACTTTTTTCCACACATTATCTCAAGTTCTATGGAACCGATTTACTTGAAATTTTGTGTGAACATTCTTTATATAATCCTTTATCGTTCCTACCAGCATCGTGTCAAAATTTTTGTTTTTAATATTTTTAAAAAATTCAGGAATTTCAAAAAAAAGCGTAAAAAATGATTTTTATTTTCAGGCAGTCGCTATTTAAAAAAAAAAAAAAATTCGTGTTCCCTGAAATAGAGACTATAACAGCATCCTTACTGATTTAGAATTTCTTTTCACTTTTTTTCAGACCTCCAGGAGAGTCAGGATCAATGTCACCAGGATGCGCCATTTTTTACACCTGTTTTATAGTTATACCTTATAAACTGGGTACACCTACCTACATTGCGAGAGTATGTCAAAAAGACAACACTTTTGCAAGAAATCGTTTATCTAAGACCTTTCCACATCTCAACCAATGACGAATTTATCTAATTAAAGCCAAAATCGAATAAGGTATTGCTAATTTTTTTGAGTTGAATCCAATACACTAAAGTCTGTATTTTATGACAAGTTATATGAAAGGTGACCCATACTTAGGATTAGTGTATTTAAAATTAGAACAGACCAGGAAATCCATTTGACAGTTGAAAGATTGTTTGATTAAAATAAAAGTATATATATCTTCGCTTACTAACGCAACTTACCACTTATGCACTAATCTAAAGGTGAGGTGAATTTCATTCCTCCCCTATTTTGCTCGTGAATTCCCCTACTTTTATTTACGAGTCAGTGGTGAGTTCTTGCCACATGTTGGATTTTGCGCTTAGCACTCGTCAGCAGAGCATATGCTTTTACCATATTCACCATTTCTCTGGCATCTAGCAAATCTACCACAGATATTATCATAAGCATGTTTATAGTTTCAAATTAGGCAACACCTTAGGGAATAGTAAACGCTGTGGCAGCAAAAAAACAAAACAAGTGCAAACTTGTTATAGTTGGTAGTAAGTTGTCGAGATTAATTTGTCGTCGTTGTTGTTGTATGGGTATTAAAGTAAAGGATTTCTGCAAAGTAGGACAAAGGAAAGTCATATACATAAGTATGTATGTACATATATTGGTACGTAGCTATCTGTGGTTCTACTCATGGAAATTGAAGAAGTTTTAAGTTTAGCAATATTCAATACTCAATATAATAAATAAAGACGTTAACTTCGGCTGTACCGAAACTATAATACCCTACACCAATATGTAATATTCCTACAAGAACTTGATTTTAAACGGTCAGTTTGTATGGCAGCTATATGCTATAGTGAATCAATCTGAACAATTTTTCGGAGATTTTCTGAAGAAAAAGTTTTCCACACAAGCTTTTGACTCCGATTCCGCTATACTTGTATTATTAAAGTATCACACATTTATCAGTTAGAAAATCAAACAATTTTATATACATATGTATGTATGTAAGCTATGTTGGGAGCAGAGAAAAGGACGGACTGTTTGAATTAAGTTTGACAATTTTATAAATATATAACTCACGCACTGAACGGCATGTTCGACGTGAGGTTTGTTAGAAAAACGAAAATCAATATGCATATGAACATATATAGGAAATGGGAGTGGAGGTAGACCAAATTCACATATTTTCGGCATTAAACTATAGTATATCGAATAATACGTTCAGTATGGTATAAGGCCAATCCGAAGTTTGAAAATATTACTTTGGCTGTATTGAGTACAGGGTAGTATTGACCCGATTTTAAATATTTTGAGCAATACAACGTACTATTAACAGAAAAAATGCTTCTCGAGTTTCATTAAGATACCTCCCATACCATAAATAATATATATGAAGTAACGTCAAACGGATGTTTGAAAGTTCTGATATTAGTTATAAGGAAACTAGGGAAAGTTTTCACCCGATTTGACTCTTTTTAGGCACAAAGATGCATCATTATTGGCAAACTCATCAACTTAATTTTATTAAGATAGCTCACATAGCGGCAGATACATGCAGTTTAATGTAAATCGGAAGTTCGAAAATATTATAATTAGGCATATAAGGGCTAAGCGAAATATTGACCCGGTTCAATAAATTTTTAACATATACTCTCTCGGAATTGCAATAATATATCTCACATATTGACCGTTATTTCAAGTAAAAAATCAGCAACAGACACTGGGGTCTTCATATTCGGTATATGTGGACTTCGGCAGTTTTACTCCAATTTTGTTATTTTTATGCTCTTGCAACCTGTTGCTACAGATAGATACAGTGAAAGAATTAGATGAAATTTAAAATTTTGCTTTACGATAAGTAGGCGTAGTTATAGTCCATTGAAATGTCACAATAATGTTATGTACTCAGTAGAAATTGGTCTACCAGTTCAGAACATATGTAATTTCTCCTAAACGTGAGCGAAGCCACGGCCATCGTTCAACTTTGACATCGGCGGCTATAAGACCCCTTGTTCTCCACTTATTATGCAAAATTTAATGCCTCTGACTTTTTTAGTTATAAATTTATCATGCTGATCATTTATATAGGTAAATTCTTTATAGGATCTATGACGTTTCCTTTTGAGCGCTACAAACAGTTTGGGGCTCAAGTAAAAGTAATTGATCACAAGTGGGACCGCACTTACTCTTTAAACTAAGAGGGATATCTCATAATTCACGAAATATGGCGAAATAGATGAACAATCCCTCGGTTTTACGCCAACCACGGATTGAGGGAAATGTGAAGATACGCACACCAACACCACCCTATGTCAAGGTGTTAAGGTAGCCAGGCTGATGGTTTAATGGTCAGCTGGCGGAAATTTAAAAGCTTATCGCGAATAGTCTCCTCCGATGCCCGGAAAGATCGGATATTCTCTACGAATACCGGTCTCTACGAATGCCGATTCCACGAACGACAACCTCGTGGCACCAAACATTAATGAAACCAATAACAACCACAAATGACACTTCGGCGAGTAACGCTTCGACAAGATGAACGACAGACATTACAACGCATCGGATCATTATAAGGAAATCCGATTACGACAACCTTCTCGCCTTCAGTCAGGAAACGGGCTGTGCCAGCCAGTAATGATGGCAGCCAAAACAGAGGGTACAATCAAATGAACGCAAAAATTTACATTTAGAATCATCAACCTCCAAGGCGGCCAACCAAAATACACTGGCTGACAAAGGTGAAATACAAAAATCAAAATCTCCAAATCACCCGGTATCAGAAAGCTTAATTAGTGGAGGAGTACGAGAGTTTCCGCGCAACCTCCTGCGAGAACCATCAAACAAAGCAGTTCACAGAAGATAAACCGTTCCCACAACCAGTCCGTGGAAACCCTGCCAAAAAAGCTAAAGCAAGAGGAAGCTGAGCAAAGCCTTTCAACTATGTGGCCTGGCGCAGCCTTCAAATTTCCATCATAGAGAAGTCCTCTCCCTCGCCGACCATCATTCAGAAGAGATAGTGAGATTGACGACGATTTGTCAAGTCTAGTTCTAAGCCACGTACTCAATAATCCGATGGGTGCCCACCTGATATACAGATTGTCTGATAACCCTCACTACTAAGGGTGGCATCGACATCACCACTATAACAGTTATTCAAATAGACTGACAACACTAAAAAGTGCATACTTCCGTTAGAAAGTCCTCTGGCGCAAGAGTAATTGTGACGCTTTTTTTTCTTTGGTAGATACAGGGGCGGATACACAGCGATTTTCGACCCCTTGGAGATCGGGATAGTCCGTTTACTTTCATTTTATATAAAGATATATAGTCAAATGAGGAAGTTTCCCATGCAAGCATTTGATTCCGATCATTCAGTTTGTATGGCAACTATATGTTATAGTGGTCCGATATCGGCAGTTCCGACAAATGAGCAGCTTCTTGAAGAGAAAATTACGTTTGCAAAATTTCAAAACGATATCTTAAAACAACTACTTCTTTGGAGATTAATTGACTGCCTTAAAAATGATCTGTATATATATACTTTATAGGTCTCAACTTCCTTCTGTGAAGATACATTGTCAAATTAATATACCCTGTTCAGGGTATAATTACATATTATAAATAGATAAAATCAGAGATCAAAGGTCAATCAAATACGATAAGAAACGTACTCATGTAGATTTTGTTAAACTTTCAATCCAGTTTAAAATTTTGAGGCTTTTAAAAACATCGTTTCATTGTCGGTTGTTAATACTTTTTCATGTTATATGATATAGTGACGTCTTATATACAGTTTGATTATTCTTAAAAATGAAACGATCGTTCTGAGTTTACTGTTGAAGAAGACTCGTAAAATCTTAATTACATTTTGAAATTTCAAAATCTGAAATAAGATTTAAAAACTGAGGGACTAGTTCTTCTTTATTCTTTACGGCAGAGACTCCGCTTACGTGGTAATAGCCGAGTTAATAAGCCGAGTGGCACCAATTGGAAACTCCAAGCGAAACCATATCCTTCTCCACCTGGTCTTTCCAACGGAGTGAAGGGGTTTCTCTTCCTCTGCTGCCCCGGCGAGTACTGCGTCGAATACTCGCAGAGCTGGAGTGCTTACATCCATTCGAACTACCTAGCCAGCACTCAGTTAATTCGCTGAACTATGTCTATTTCGTCGTATATCTCGTACAGCTCATCGTTCCATCGACTGCGGTATTCGCCGTTGCCAACATACGAAAGATCATAAGTCTTCCGCACAACCTTTCTCTCAAAAACTCGTAACGCCGACTCATCAGATGTTGACATCGTCCATACCTTTACACCATACTATATAGGAGGACGGAGATATGGTGAATACCTTGTAGAATGTAGTCTTCGTTCGTCGAGAGCGGACTTGGAAGATGGAGCTATGTGTAGAAGTTCATGCAAGTGAGGAAAGTTCTCTGAGCGCCATTCACATGGTTATAGCCAGACGCGACTCTGTTACAGATGGCTCAAGCAGCTCACGACTTCCGGTTTTAGACCAAGTAACCTCTGGGTAGCCAAAAAAACAACCGTTTGAAGGCGAGCTAAAGTGAAAAGGTGAACCATCCCTACTCAGGGTTGTGCGCTGGGTTTGGGAGCCGCCACGTAAAAACACTCCCAATGAAAAGATTAATTTTATCACTGAAGCAAACATTTAAAGTTAAAAGCAATCACTGCAATTTTGCTTTAACAAATTTTATGGAAATCCATCACAAAACCTCGCGGATCAATATCAATAAGTTTCGTCTGAGAAATGAAGTTTAAAAATTTACTTTAATTTGTTTGCTGCTAGCGGTGGCAATTAAAAAAATTAATGAAACCACAGACGAGCACACATACCTATACAAATATTCACATCGACTTACATATACTATATACACACAAATATATATGTGTTTACCCAAACAGATACTCGATATTCGCGCTTATTTCCTTTTCTCCGCAAACCCACAACTTGCGCGGCGAGGCTTTCGTTACAGAAGCGAAATTTTCATAAATGAAAAAATAAATTCAATTAAATGCCGAACAACTGCAACAAATGGATTTTCGAAATTTATACACAAACACACACACATATACATACATGCATACAGGCTCAGAATGAAAGTGAAAAAATAAAAATGAAATTGAATGAAATTTATAAAAATGCAACATTAAATAAAAGTTAATAAAAATCGGCAAACTGACACACTGATGCAAATACATACCTATATTTATGCATGTGTGTATGTGTGGCTGCGTGAGTGTGCGGCTAGAGCGCAAATAGAGTAAATAAATGGTAATTTTAATAGTTTGGCGTGCAACATGAGGCGCAGCACATGTTTACAGTCGACGCGTGCAGCGCCCTGCAGTTCGCTCCGTGGGCAGCAACAAGAACAACAACACAATTGCATTGAATATTTGTAATTTATGAACAAATTAAATTATGATTATTATTATGGCGATTGCTGGCGCTGCAATTACATTTGTATTTGCTGGCGTTAGTTGCCGCTTCTACGTGGGTGTGTGTGTGTGGGTCTACGTTCTCCGCCCGGCTGCAGCGCCTTGCGGCAACCAATGCGGTTTGACCTCAGCTCAACTCACAGAAGCCTTCGTCTACACACACACACCCACCCAACATTAAGTATGCAATTTAACTGTTGTGCTATACATGTGATTATTTACATACTTATTCACGCACACACACACAAACACATCCACACTTGTGTATATAATCATTCGTAATGAGCTTACCGTTACTTTGGACTAATTGCAAACGGTAAATGGTGGGTGTGCATAAGCGTTTGTTTGCCCAACTGCATAACAATGCCACACACGCACACATACATATATAAATTTGCATTTGTTTGTAGTCACGTGTCAGCGCGATGTGTGTATGTGAGTGGTGTATATATGTAAATCAGTGAGGTTTTTGAAGCACGTGTTTTGTCCTTGTGTTGCGTTACAGTTAATCATTTAAAATTTTAATTACTACACGTTGCATGCAACATGCTGCATACACACGCACTTAAACATTCAATATGTGAATATGTATATGCGTGTATACAAAATTATACACACTTGCAATAACTGTTGCAATCAGCACTCGGCTGCTGCCCCACTCCTCTTAATATCCCTCCACGGCTGTCTCTTTGGGCCACGCGCAGTCAAAAGTTCGCATTAACCGGTAGCCAAACATTTTTAATACAAAGTAAATAATTAAATGTTTCCTGCAACACTGCGTTTGTATTTCAACCATACATGAGTAGCTACAGGGTGTCTCAATAAATGAAAATTGATAAATATTATATCACATTAATGCTTGTTCGTCCGAACGCTTCCACACGACAGCTGATTGGATAAAAAAAACATTAGTTTCACTTTTCTATATATTAAATAATATTTCTTTAGACCTCAAAATATAATCTAAGCCAACGAAATGTCTTTTGTTTTTTAATTTTAGGCTGGCTTAACCTCAAACGTGTAGTTCGAATAGCAATAACCCGTCTGAAGAACAACAAAGCGGTGAGGATTATCTGCGGAGCTATTCAACTATGGCAGCGAAGTACTGATTAGGAGCATGCATCAGCTTCTTTGCAGAATATGGTCGCACGAGTCTTCGTATGGTCGTCCGTGGGATAAGCCTCCTCAACATCGCATAGACCACCGTCACCATCGACCAGATTTTCACCGTGCGCCAAAACTTGGAAAAGAGCCGTGAATAGAAGACCAACACACAACACCTCTTCGTCGATTTCAAAGTCACCTCTGACAGCACGAAAAGGAACAATGACAAAGCTGTATAATCTGAGGAAAACCAAAAGCTCCGTCAGGATCGCGAAGGACCTCTCCGAGGCGTTTGATTCCAAGCGAGGTTTCAGACAAGGAGAGTCCCTGCGGTGTAACTTCTTCAACGTGTTGCTGGAGAAAATAATTCCAGCTGCAGAGCTGAAACGAGAAGGCGCAATCTTTTATAAGAGTGTATAGCTGCTGGCGTACGCCGATCATATTGATATCAATGGCTTCAACAACCGCGCTGTTAGTTCTGCTTTCACCAGATTGGATAAAGAAACGATGCAAATGGGTCTGGTGGTGAATGAGTGCAAGACGATATATCTCCTGTCATCAAACAAACGTCATCGCATTCGCGACTTGGCTCCCAAGTCACTGCTGTCATAACTTCGAAATTGTCGATAATTTCGTCTATCTTGGAACCAGCATTAACACCAACAACAACGACAGCCTCGAAATCCAATGTAGAATAACTCCAGCTAACAAATGCTACTTCGAACTGAGTAGGCAATTAAGAAATAAAACCAAATAAAGACCAAATTCTATAAGTCATCATCATCCCCGTCTTGCTAAATGGTGAAGAGGCATGGACGATGACAACATCTGATGAGTCGGCGTTACGAGTTTTCGAATGAAAAGTTGTGCGGAAGATTTTTGGTCCTTTGCGCATTGGCAACGGCGACGATGGAACGATGACCTGTACGAGATATACTTGTACAACGCCATTGACGTAGTTCAGCGAATTAAGAGACAACGGCTACGCTGACTAAGTAATGTCGTCTAAATGGATGGAAACACTCCAGCTCTGAGAGTACTAGACGCAGTACCCGCCGAGGGAAGCAGAGGAAGAGGAAGACCTCCACTCCGTTGTAAGGAATAGGTGGAGAAAGAGCTGGCTGTACTTGGAATCTCCAATTGGCGCGGTGTCTACGCCAATAAAGAAGAAGAAAGCCAAAATGAAAACCCATTATCTAAGGGGAAATTATCGATTATAGTTACAACCTTGCTCAACTTATCAATTAGAAATCGTTACATGTTATTGACTTGTAATTTTTGCTGAATCAGTGACTTTTCTGGTATAAAAATTCGAGTTTTTTCACCCATTCAAACTATAACGAGCATATGTTTTTACAGAATTTATAAGATTATCGGCTATAAAAACCAATTTTGTATAAATTCAATTCCTTATTGGATTTCAGTGATGCAGAATGATATAAATAATGGCGCAAGTCCCACATGCTCTTAAGGCAAGATCGTATGAAGTAAAATTTAACAACGTTTGGAAGAAATATTTTTTTTCGCTTGGTATTCTGAATTTTTGTATAGCAATAAACTTGCTACAAAATGTATAAAAAAAATATATTTTTTAAGTTGTTCGAAACGGGATATAAATTTTTCTATCTGTTAATAAGAAAAAAAAAATAAAAAAGCATGGGACCTTTCCCGTAGCAGTTATACTTGGACAAGATCAGTGTTCCTTTCCAAGTTCCTTCTGAGTCAACTAACAACGCCTCATGCTTAAGGTCAGTTTTTATTCACATAACGTTAAGGTAAGTTCCTGTTTGCAAAAATGTGTATATTTCGAAAATATGAGCTATGTTTCGTACAGTACATGCAATTGGTCCGTAGCGATAATAATTTGTGCCAAAGATGGAGAAGAACTAATGATTTTCTCAAACGACTGCCTACTGAAGACATAGGAGTTATTTTCCTATTAATACGACGTTAACACGAATCAATTGGAGTCATTTTAACAGTTTATTATCACTTGAAGTTGGTTGCTGAAGACTGTTCATCTCTCACAACAATGAACGGACTTACTCCGAAGCATCAACGCTTTAACTCGTGCTTATTTATTACCAAAGCCTTGGTTCACGAGACCCCGCTATTCGGTCGATATAATCGCCCAGCAAAGTCGGTAATTCCAGCAACCATAGATCGGTTTCGCACCACGTTTACTCTATGGATAAATATAGATATAGATATGGACGCTATTGCTGCTGTGGAGTTTACTATCGAATTAGACCTGAGTGAGTACATCCTCCATTGCGCGTAACAATTGAAGCTCTTCCCAACCACTTTTTGGAAGATTTTGCAGAAGTATATTGATTTGCGGGCTTAGAAAATTCAACCCTTGTAAGAATTAAAGTAGAACGAATCCAGCGCTTCGCATGTGAGCCCAAAACGAGATGGTTAGCGATCCGATTTTCACAAGAAATTTTTTTCAGCGATGAAGCTCACTTTGGATTCAGTGGGCAAGTTAAGAGGTGTTTAGGGTTTTAAAGTAAAAAAGACTTGTTTGCGAATTTATTTCTTAAATATGGATTGAGTAATTTTATTCGGACCTTTTGTACATTATTGAGAACACTTTTGGCAATATAGGGTAACTTTTTTTTGCTCATTAAAAGTCATTTTTTTACCATGAAATACTTATCACCACCACCGTCTTCCTCTTAATGAACAAAATTTTCACATTTGGAGATATGTGCTCTATGATCAGGGGGAATTATTAATAATGTTACATTCAATGAGGAACGATTTTTCGTGCTTGAATTGGAGGATGTTGATGTGAATGACCTTTGGTTCCAACAAGATGGCGCTACATGTCATACAGCCAACGAAACAATCAATTTATTGAAACTTTTGATGAACGTATTATCTTTCCTTAAAGGTATGTGGTGTGATCTCCTACATTGTACTATTAATGTTCTAATTTTTGCAAAGTTATGTGAAGTCGCTTCTCTACGCATATAGACCTGAGGCGATTGACGCTTTGAAAAGGAATATTCGAAGCATTATTGCGCATTTTCCTGGCAGTAGCTTGTCCAAAATCATTTTTATAATATTATGGCGAATCTTTACCTTTATGATGAAGCTAAACTCTTAGCCGTGAATTTAAATTATGTGGTTTATATTTCTTCTTGAAAGTCACATGTCAAAGAAAACACCCAAATCTTTTATGGGCGTAGATTTGATTTTAGATTTTCTTCTTCACTGAATCATTATAATGTTATGATTAAGAAGCTCGGAGATAATGAATTGGCCAACCAACACTAGCGCATGATATTTCAACCAGAGCGGGAACATGTGCAACTTTTTTGCAATACAATTGTTTTCGGTATACCCGGAAATTAAAGCCAACGAATGGACATTCGTCGCTGACTGCAATTGAATTCATTCAACAATATATCAATACACTAAATCTTAAACATAATTGCATCAACCTTACAACCTGAGACACCCTTTAGCTCGCACATATTGTAAGTGCCAGAGCTCGTATTTCGTAATTACGTGTATAATGAATTACAAAAATAAAATAAATATTATTTATGCAAAAGTAACAACAAACACAATCATCAAAAATAAGCATGCGGTCATATTTTGATAATAAATACGCAACACACCCACACGTACACTTGAAAGAACATGCAAATAGCGCTCCGATTTCGCATGAAAAGGCATTCGGGAATTAGATTTAGCAGTGATTATAATATAATTACAGTTATGATATCGAATTATGTATGAAAATTAAGCTAGTGACTTAAACCATTCGCATTTATTCACTGGAAATTTATTTATTTTTTCCGAAAGCACATAAATTATGCAATATATAAATAAATGTTTTAAATAAAATTTTAATTATGCAAACAAATTATTTTAACTGACTTTTGTTTTTGCCAATTTCACTGCCACATTTGTGCAAATAGTCACTCACTTTCAAATACACAAACACACACTCAGCACTTTGCGGACCGTATTGGCACTGTCATTTGCGGTTAACCAACACTGACTTTATGAAACAGGAGGATGTCAGGATGTAGTGATAGATTTTGTAGTTGTGTGTGTGGCTTTATTATTTTTCCCGGGTATTTGTTTGACTTTAATTCATTAAATAAAGGGGTAATTATTATGAATATTTCAAATTAGTTTATATGTGTGTATTAATTGATTACAAAAACTCTACTCTACTTACTCCGGTGTTCCAAGTAGAGGTACTTTTTTACTGTGTTTTTTGGCATTTATCATGGAAAGACTTACGCCTGAACAAGGTTTACAAATCGTTCAAAACGACTTGGCGCATTTTACGTCGAGATCTCAATTTGAAAGCGTACAAAATACAGCTTCTGCAAGAATTGAAGCCGATCGACCTTCCCAAGCGACATCGCTTCGATCTATTGGCTCTTGACAAGTTCCAAGAAGACTCGACGCTTTCGAGCCAAGTGTTGTTTAGCGACGATGCTCATTTCTAGCTCAATAGATATGTAAACAAGAGAATAGCCGCATTTGTGACGAAGAGCAAGCTAAAGAGACTCAAGAGCTACCATTTCATCCAAAAAAACAACGGTTTGGTGTGGTTTGTGGCATATTTCTTCAAAAATGATGCCGGTGAGAACGTAACCGTCAAAGACAAGCGCTATCGTGCCATGATAACCGACTATTTCACTCCTAAAATTAAAGTTCGTGATCTTGACGACATTTGCTTTCATCAAGGCGGCGCCACTTTTTACACATCGCATAATTCAATGAATTTATTGAGAGTACACTTCGGTGAGCAGATAATTTTACGTTTGGGCCAAACGATTAGCCACCAAGATAGTGTAATATCACACCGTTAGACTTTTTCCTGTGGGCATATGTAAAGTCTAAAGTCTATGCGAACAATCTCGCTTTGATTCCGGTTTTGGAGCAAAACATCACGAGTGTCATTCGCCAGTTACCAGTCGAAATGCTCGAACGAGTCATCAAAAACTGGACTCAACGGAGGGACCATCTTTGAAGTGGCCGTGGCCAAGAAATTTATTTATTTATTTATTTATAATAATTCATATAACAAAAAAGAGTTTTATTATATAAATACATAAACGCAGCACGGGCTACGAGGCCTTCAGCCGCCTTGTAATTATAACTAGGTGAAAAATTATATTTGCTAAGGGTTAGTAAAGATGTAAGTTGCTTAAATATATTTTAACAAATCATTCGTTTTTAAGAATCTATATACAATCATAACGTTTTTTTCTGAAGGTTCACTTAGTAGTTTTATGAGATCAATGTTGCCAGAGTTGTGGGCTGTTGAGTGAAGCATCGGACAGAGTGTGAGTAAGTGTTTGATAGAAGCGGTGTCATCGCAAAGGGGGCAAATGGATGGGCTTTTACTCGATAGTAGGTGGGCGTGTGTTATGATAGTGTGTCCAATCCTTAATCGAGTATATGTCTTCATTGCGCTAGTTGGAACTGTTGACGAGTAGATTATTCGATTTCTGGCTGGGTTTATGACCGCGTAGTGATGTTTAAATGTTTTCCATTCGCTTGCGTTTTTTTGATGCCTTTTGTGCTTAATAAGGTTAGAAATGTCTTGCTTGGTTGAGACGTAGTATGTTAAGGCAGGAGTTCTGGCTACATTTTTCGCAGCGAGGTCTGCAAAGTGGTTGCCTGTAATACCAGCATGGCCAGGGATCCACATTACTTGGATTTTCTGAGGGGCACCAATGACCGCGTCCCTGATAACTTCTATTATGGGATTGCGATTGGAAGGAGACGTTATTGCAGACATACACGATTCGCTGTCGGTACAGATGATGAACTTTCCTTTCGTCTTTTTTGCGTGATTAACTGCATGAAGAATAGCAGCTCCTTCAGCGGTAAAAACAGAGCTCGTTGAGGGGAGAAGCCAATTGCAAATAATTTCTCCAAAGAAATTAATGTTAAGGAATGTTCCTCCGAATGATAATAAACATTCTCCATTATTTTATCTTTAAAAATTAAGGAACCTCGAAACCTAAAATAATTTTATACTTCCGATATTTGTACAGTGTGTATGAGACAATATGTAAGATATCTTAGCAAAATGAAGCGAATATACTGAGTTAAACTGAACTGAGATTTAGCCATGTCCATATGTCGTATATATACGTGAACTAATCCCTCAGATATTGATATGCAATTTTGCGCGTGCCCTTTCCTTTATCGGCCCATTATAGAATATAGCTATCACACGAACTGGTCCAATGAAGTCCTTCTATGTAAAACTTTTTTTGAAAAGCTATCTTCTGGAAATTGGACATGGTTTATTTTCCAAGGCAGCGATATAATCAACGAACAGATTGTTCAGATCAAACCACTATAGCATATAGCTGTCATTCAAACTGATCGAAAATGGAGATAAAGATCTTCATAAAGGATTTGTTCCTTATTAATTAGGCTTAATTCGACTTAAATGTTGACTAGAAAGAACTAGTAGAACTAGTAGACTTAGCCTAGATATTCTAGTTATCAATTCCCCTTTTACACGTTCCCACGCAAAGTGGGTATGTGTTATATGCTTTGACATAAATTTTCTAACGCTGTAAATTCAAGTTATATTTTCACGCGATTTTGTCATAATAGCATAACCATTAAAACTTATTACGCATAAATTATGAAAGCGTTTACCAAAGCAATTAAATGCATTTATGGTTTGGCTAAATAAAAAAGTAGTCAATGAAAAGTAATTTTATTACGAGTAAAACATAAAAAATATCGTTTTTGTTTCGAACACTTCCCTGCCATATACCTATAGTAAGCCCGTAATTATGTTTTAAAGTTCTGTGCAAACCATAATTTATTTATGGCTACAAATATAATAAATTCCTGCAAAGGGTGGTACAAATGCAAATGGCTTAATAACTTTATAGCAATCACAAATCTTTTTGATCTCATTGGGAATATTTCTGAAGAGTTTTGCAAGTGGAGACAGGTTAAATTAGAGATCAATTCCGACCTACGTTCTTGTATCTTTTTAAGAACGTTAGAGTTTCAATTGGAAAGGTTAAGGCGGAACTTACAACATCTACACAGACGGATCGAAAATGGTTGATGGCGTAGAAGCCAGAATCTACTGCTCGGAATTGGAACATTCAGGCTTCTGGAATAAGACAGTATTGTCCAGACGGAAGTCTTTGTGATCAGGAAAGCTGCTGAGATAGCTAATAACGCAGGAAACGACATAAAGAACATCAATAAATACGCCGATAACTAAGCAATAGGCCAATACTCTAGCAACGCATTGTGTCAGAGAATATATTTAGAAGCAGAGAAGCAGTAGATGCCGAAATGCAGCGTTGTATATATACGAAATTCCAGGCCACAAGCGTATTCAGGGAAAAGAAGTCGCCGATGAGATTGCCAAGAGTGTCATGCGCTTGCCTACCGAACCAGCACAGAAAATACCCAAGTCGCTAAAAACAGTACACAATAAAATTTCCGAAAAGGCTGACAAAACGATCAGGGTGAGATGGAATGCCTTGAGGATATGCAGGACTAGCCAGGTCATGTGCAAAAGACCCGAAGAAAAACACGCATGCTTTTTTCTCGGACTCGGAAGGACTGGCGGACGGTTGGGCCTGATGACAGTTTACAACTCACTGCATCTCATAACAGCCAGATCGTTAGTAAAGACTATACATGCAGAAAGTGCCTGGAAGTAGATGAACCCCCTGGAACACCTCTTATTCTTCTGTTCAACTTTATCTAAAACACGTCTTAGATATCTAGGGCTTTCGCAGCTCAAAAGACTAGATGAAGTATCAAAATTAAATGTTCCAAGAAAGGAAGAGATAAACACAACTCATGTTCTGCTTCAGTTCATATTTTGGTCCAGAGAAAGTTTGTTCTTGGTAGGTAGTCCCAGATGTTGACTAAAAAAATAACACTTATGTATAACGAGTTTTCCAATAAGGATGATATGATTTCTAAATAAATACAGTTGACATTTTATAGTCGTCTCACTTTTATCTGAATGGTGCGGTAAATAAACAAAACTGTTGATTCTGGTGCGAAGTAAATTAACAAATTATTTAAGGACAACCATTACATTCACCTGAATTGACAGTTTGGTGTTGTTTTTGATCTGGTGAAATCATCGGTCCGTACTTATTTCGAAATGATGTTGGTGGCACCGTTACTGTCAATCGATGATAACAATGTTTTAATAGCCGCAATTGGAAGAAGTTGACATCTGGTCGCAAGAACACGGGGAAACGTGCCACACAGCACGTGCAATAACCGAGTTATTGCGGGAAAAGTTTGGAGATTCGATTATTTCAAGAAATTGCGACATTGAATGGCCTCCAAGTTGTAATTTGATTGACATTGTGACCTTGAGTGGCCTCCAAGTTGTGATTTAACACCATTAGACTACTTCTAACGGGATTATTTGAAGTCAGTGGCTTTAAGCAATAAACCAGTCAATATTGAACATGCCACGCGACTTGTTGGTGCGTTCCAAAGTAAACAGTACAGTCATCCTTTAAATTTATGGAAATGGAATTGAAAATCTTCAAAACATGGATTTATCGCATTTTGACCGAATATTTCGGCTTACGAAAGTGTGTGCACAGTTTGTTCCGCACAAATTGACTGACGACCCAAAATTGCTCAGAATCCGTCTCAGCGATCGACGCTTGTGACCGATTATTTGACCAAAAATCACATTTTAACCATCAAACATTCCCCGTATTCACCTGATATGGCACCATGCGACTTCCCTCTTTTCGGAAAAATGCATTTGCCCACGAAACGAAAGCGTTATGCCGAAGTAGAGGCCATTCAAAAGGCTTGCACCGGCATACTGGCGGCCATACCAGCCAACGAGCTAAAACCTCGTTCGACATGCTTTTGGACCATGCAAAAAGCTGTATTGAAGCAAAAGGAGACTATTTTGAATAAAATAAGTTGATTTTACCGAAAAAACCATTTGTTCTGTTTTTTTTTTTTTTTCCTGTTTACTTTGGAAAGCACCTTGTATGATACTTGTAAGATCTTTTCCTCTTACTAGTTTTATGCTACGAAAAATAGAGGTCTTATCTCATAAAGGTTTTATCCTGCTGAAAAGCAACCACCACAAAAAGTTTTATAATTGTGGGAAATTACAATTTTGGTCCACCCTATCTTTTTATTTACAGGTCTATTAATTTAGGAATATATTAAATTAAATTCAAATATATACCCACACATGCTCAAGTAACTACAAAAAGGTAAATACATTGTATATGTATGTATGTATACATTTAATAATATTTGCATAGTTTGTGGCTAAGTTTGCATTAGTTTGGCGCAATTCACTTTGATTAATCGGTTTGCACTGTAATTAAAATGTTTATTTTTGGTTGAGCGCAAAATTTATAAACTCACTTGAAACACTCGGCACTTCCGCCCGGAAACAATTGAAATATTTCCTCTTGCAAAGTGAGCTCGTATGTCATTCATGCTTTAATAATATTTATACAATTATTTACTAATGTAAAAACAACTGGGATGGAGATAAAGTAATGAATTAAGCCTTGAGAATCTCAAGTATCTGCGAACTCGCCAATTACGAACGAATATCTATAAAGTACGATAAATTTACACATTTCTTCACTTCACGCGCCAGCTCCAATTTAGCAACAATTTATATGCTACCAACAACAATATGAGTCCCTTTCAGATGGCAAACGGCAGCAACAGCTGGTGCTAAGCAATTCCTTAAGTATGCCATTTAACGGTACGAGAGCAAAGCCAAAGCAAGTACTTCGTGTATAAATACATGGCAACAACTGAATATCACAACAATAACACTTGAGACTAGAAGAAAAAAATCACAAAGAAAAACAAACTAACTCTCAAGTACGCCCACATTTTCCGCTTGCAAAAAAGTGTAGCTCGGACCACGAAATGACTTGCTGCTTAAGGGAACATTAGGTTTGACACATATGTCGGCACTTTTCTATTTCACACCAGAAATAATAACAATAACTACAATATTAGCTGTCAAAACAAAAACCAAAATGGGGACAAAACATGAAAGCAGGAAAAATATGCCAAATTAGACACGTTTCTAGGGGAATCGGAGTAAAACAATAAAAAAAACACACAACAAACCAGCGCAAAAGTGGGCGTAGGCAAACAAAAATAGGCGAGTTCAAGTGACGAAATAGAGCCACATCCAGCACATCTAGCGTAACAGTAAGCACAGGCGTTTAGTGTGAGCATTTTCATAAGTTTTTCAAGTGATTGCCGCTCGTAGACACAAGCATATGCTGTTCGCCTAAGTCCAATCTAATAACAGCAAATAAAAACGATGGCAATTGACTGGCGAATTCCTTGAAATGTTAAGAAAGCTGAATGAGAGTTATATATAGATAAATATTGTGCGTTGAGCACAGTTCTTTGAAATGTTCAACTTACGAGCTGAATAGATTTAGCCATGTCCATCTGTCTGTATATACACTAACTCAGTTTTTGAGATATCGATCTGGAACGTCCTTTTCTCTCCAAAAAGCTGCTCATTTGTCAAAACCCCTGTTATCGGACCACTATAGCATATAGCTGTCATACAAACTGAACGATCGGAATCAAGTTCTTGTAAGGAATATTTTGTATTTATAAACGGTATTATGGATTAAAATTAAAGTTCTTGTTTTCGATTTCAACAGGTAAAATATTGCATAATGGCTATGCGAAAATGTAGGACACTCGCAAAATTACTATTAAAAGTGTCATAACCATCTAACTCAACTTCTTATTTTTCTTCATTGGCGTAGACACCGCTTATGTGGTTATAGCCGAGTTTGCAATAACGGGACAGATGTTCTTCCTTTTCGCTGTTTGGCGCCAATTGGAGATTCCAATTGTAGCTAAGTCCTTCTCCACCTGGTCTTTCCAATGGAGTGGAGGTCTTCCTCTTCCTTCACTTCCCCCGGCAAGTAGTTCGTCGAATACTCTCAAACTGTAGTGTTTTCGTCCATTCGGACAACATGACCTAACCAAGCAGTCCTTGTCCCTTGATTCGCTGAATTATGTCAATGTCCGTCGTATATCTCATACAGCTCATTGTTCCATCGACTACGGTATTCGCCGTTGACAATGCGCAAAGGACCTTAAATCTTCCGCGGAATCTTTCTCTCGAACACTCGTAACGCCGACTCATCAGATGTTGTCGTCGTCCATATCACTGCACCATATAGCAGGACGTGGATATTTCGTCTTGCCCTTGTTCACTGCCAGACCCTTCTGCTTCGCTTCTCTGTCCAACCTGAAGAAAAATGAGCTATCGCGGCATAAAGGCAGTTTCTTTTCGTGCTGTCTAAAGTAGTTTTAAAATCGACGAAGGGGTGGTGTGTGTCGATCCTCTTTTCACCGGCCTTTTCCAAGACTGAATGTGATGAATGATGATTCCAAGTCTGAATGAAGTCTGTTATTGATTTTCCAGGCCTAAAGTTACACTGATAAGGTTTAATCAGTTTGTTGACTGTGGGCTTTAATCTTTCCCACAATAGTCTCTATAGAACCTTATTTGCGATGTTGAGGAGGCTTATCCCACGGCAGTAGTAGGCGCAGATTGTGAAGTCTCCCTTTTCGTGGATTGGGCAAATCACACTTAAATTCCAACTCACTAACTCAACTAAAGTTACTAAATTGAACAGTAAACATAATAGATCCGATTTTATGTGAATTATTTACATAACCACTTTCGGGTGATATTTCAGAACTGAGCAAATAATCAATTGAATTTTTTGTACCACGCTTATACTTATGTTTTAAAATAGACAAAATCGGACGGTACCTTGCAATCGATAAATCAAACATAATACGGTTAATAACCGAATTTAAGTTGAGGCAAATATAGCCCTCAGTATGTGCGTTCCCATCTAAAAATGGTCAAAAATTAACTAAAACTCTTTAAGCCTGAATATGAAGATAATGAAGACCTGAGTTTATCGAAACTATTGACCTAAGTGTACGTCTTTTCTAGATAATACTGCAGCCTGGTGCTAAAACTTGTCCTAGGTTTACGAGTTGTTGTGAACGAGTCTCTTCTTCAAAATCATCTTCTAGATTTCTTAGCTCCTCTGATTTAAGAGGAGATCCATCCAGATTCCAGTGTATACTGAAAAAAAATGCGTCTAACATCGACCACACTTACCTTGTTTATGTCTTTTAAAGCCAGCACAAAGTTATCCAGAAGTCCGAATTTAAGCTTTCGTATCACTATTGACCCCGAGAAGTAAATTGAAAGAGTGTGATTGTGTACTATTGAAAACCGAAGCCTATTCTTCAAATTGAATATAAATTACTCACCACACTCATTTCAAAAGCTGCCACTCACACAACCGCACACTTTCAGTTTTCAAATTTTGAACTCACTGCATCATTTTCCACTGATTAAGTCAAATCAATAAAATGAATTCGACAACAATTTAACCACTTAAATCGGGTAAACATGTCAGGGCACAACTAACTTATCCGCTCGGAAGCGTCAGCAGAGCCACTCGTACAATTGGCATTTATATTTATGTGTGTGGTATGCAACCGTGGAATGTGCAGCAATGTAAACAAACCCGAATGCCAACAAATGTACACACTCGAACACGCTTACTTAGCCGTGTATCGATGCCGCTATTCATGCCACGCTAATGACGCCATCATTGTCGTCACCCGCCAGCGGCAATTGCATTCTGTTGCACGAACCCGCCACGAATAAAGCGTTGCATGGTGGATGCAACAATCAATAAAACTCGAAACACTTCTGTCACGAACACGAGATTACCGCCACCCAGCAGCGAACGCGCGAAAGTTGGCAGCGCACACCGATCCACCCAATCCACCGCCGGCTCATCGCGCCACCACTTTTGGCAATTGCATTGTAACGCCGGCGGGTGAATTGCAACTTCGCTGTCAAACAATACACTCATTTATTTGCATATTCACATGCACTGGTGTGCGGATGTGTGCTTGCACATACATATAATACGTGTATGTGTGTTCATATATATACTATACTACTAACTGTGTATTTATGCTGCTGTACCTTCGAAAAGTTGTGCGCGTTCAACATGTAGAACACACATTCACATACAGGCATATTCATTCAGGGTATATAAAGCATATTCCAGTTGTGTACATATGTAAATGAATACCCCTACCAATGTCAATCCATTTAGTCACAATATTCACAGAGCACTGCTGTTTGCGTCGCTTAGGAAGCATTATAGATTAAACTAAAGCTCCATATCTGGATTCTGAGAAGATCACACCAACACAGCATTAAAGCTATGAAGGCTATGCAACTTATTAAGCCCCGAAATGTAGTTGCAAAATATTATCTATATTAATAAATTATAATTGTAAGACAACTTGACCGAATTTGCTGATATCCAATTTGCTAAATTCGTCTGCCTTTAATAAATAAATAAATATTAACATATCGGAAAAGATCACAACCTCCTTCAGAGTGGTGAGATTGAGTTCGCTGAAGGTATTATGTTTAGATTCTGTTCTCTAACATTGAGTTACTACCTATTTAGACTGGTTTGGGAACTGACAGGTACTTCAGTCTCACTAATTACAGAAGGGGATCGGGTATGAGCGCCGTTGGATTGTCTGGTCTTAAACAGTTCAGCAAGAGTTGGTCAACTACTAGCAGATGTAGAGTCGCAAGATTATTCCGGCTCAGTATAACGGATCAAGCGAGTTTTTCGCTTTCAGCAAAATCCACCCTTGAATGCTTTTAGGAGTTCTAACTGGACACTGTCTATTCAAGATGCCCGCAATAAGGTTGAAAATTTTACCAGATGCCAGTTGCATTACCTGCTTTGAAGAAGATGAGAAATAATCATATCAACACTTCCTGCGGAAATACCCCGCCTTTGTAAAAACGCATCGCATCTTGCACATTTAGACGTTAGGAGGTTATAAATATAAACAAAGCATTTAAGTAGATTTGTGATAGGCGTTTTGCCTGTAGCTGATATCGAGCTTTAAGCACTTAGAATGTCTGACTTTTTAAAGAATAAGCTAATGAATATCTGATATAGACAATTTTTCGGCAAACCAAGATCCTTAACATTAAAGGATAAGTAAATATTCACGTGAAACTTTCTAATTCCTATAATGTTTGTGCTAGGCAAATTTAGTTGTCGGTTTTCCTTTTCGCTGTTTGGCGCCAATTGATGATGCAAAGTGTAGACAGGTCCAACGGAGTGGAAGTCTTCCTCTTCCTCTGCTTCCCCCGGCGGGTACTGATTCGAATACTCTCAGAGCTGGAGTGTTTACATCCATTCTGACGACATGACCTCGCCAGGGTAACCGTTATCTCCTAATTTGGTGAACTATGTGAATATCGTCGTATATCTCGTACAATCGACTGCGGTATTCGCTGTTGGGAATGCGAAAAGGAACAATAAATCTTTCGCAAAATCTTTCTCTCGAAAACTTGTAAGGCCGACTCACCAGATGTTGTCATCGTTCATGCCTCTGCACCATATAGCAGGACGGCGACGATGATTGACTTATAGAGTTTGGTTTTTGTTCGTCGAGAAAAGACTTTACTTCTCAATTACCTATGTACACAGTTCGAAGTAGCACCTATTGGCAAAAGTTAGTCTGCGCTGGATTTCGAGGCTAACATTGTTATTGGTGTTAATAATGGTTCCAAGATAGACGGAACTATCTACGACTTCGAAGTTATGACTGTCAAGAGTGACTTCCCCCTACGGATAGGGGGGACCCCCTTGGGTTCGGGGGGAAACTGAATATACCCGTGGTAAGGTATGCCTGTCGTAAGAGGCAACTAAGATCCTGGCCACCAGTCCAGAGCTGTATGGAAGCTCAACTGGTCGTTACAAGGTCATACCAAAGACTTTAACCTGGTACCACGGGGAGCAGTTAGCCCTTGGAGGTAACTCCAATCTGCTCATTGGGTTTGGCCCTTTGTGGAGATTCGTGGTGGTTGTGGTTAAAACCCAAATCGCGGGAAGAACTGACCTTGTCAGTTGAATGTGGAGTTGCATTGCAACCGGGTGCCGGACCCAAAGTACGGCAGAGGTTTTAGATGGGCCTCGAGCCCTACCAAGGTGGTTAGTGTGTCAATGCCACACTGCCAATCGGTACTGAAAATGCTTACCTAATTTTCAAAGCTCTGATCAACGCATTGTATTGAACCGTTGTACTTTTGAGCGCCGTGGAGTAAGGCTGCCGTCAGCAGGTGCCCACGTTAAACACACCGGATGTTGTCAAGAGTGACTTGGGAGCCAAGACGCCAGTGCGACGACTATCTTTTTGATGAAAAGAGATGTTTCGTCTTGCCCTCGTCCACTAAGAGACACATTTGCTTCACTTCTTTGTATATTGATAATGATTTTTTTTTAATTTGAACACGCTTAAAGGGGGGGTGTAGGGGTTTTCACTTTCGTAAAATCGATTTTTTATCCTATCTTATTGTTTACCATTTCAAGAATATGTCCTTAAAATTTTAAGTCGATTGAAGCACTATTCTTAAAGTTATCGTGCTATTAGTCTCCTGGCCTTTAACGCTCTAACTCTAACAGCTGAGGGCGGTCGGGATAGAAGTGCAGCTTTAGGCGTGTTTTTCTCAAAACTACTTTTTCAAAGTCCGTGTTCACTGTCATTTCAAAACTACTTGATCGATTCATTTCAAACTTTGAACACATTTTTAACATATAAAATACCGCCCCCCAACGTTTATTAAATATCTTTTTTTTTCATTAAGGGTGTGTTCCACTTCACAAAATGGCGGATTCAGTTTTACAAACTTTAGATGAAAACATTTTTAACAAAAAAAAAGTAAAATTATCAGAGAACGTTGGGGGAAGATTTGATTATAATTTAACTAATTTTTCTTTAGTTTTTATTTTCGGATAATTTCCAGCCGAGTTATGGTGAACACCGCAAAGGCCTTTTTTCTCAAGTGTTTCTGGGAGAATATCTGTTACCAGCTTATGCCTCAATATTTCTGCATAAAAATATTACCTTACATTGTCAAAAGTGTGCTCTATAATGTACAAAAGGTCCGAATAAAATTACTCAATTCAGACTTGAGAAATAAATTCACAAAAAAAGTCTTTTTTTACCTTGAAAACCCTACCCCCCCTTGAATATTCATAAGGTTGAAGATTAAAACTTCTTTTTTGAAAACATATTCGTTTCATATTCTAAAAAATATAACTACAAGGGGCGTTCCAAAGTAAGCAGGTATCATTTTTTGAATCTAACGCCCCTGGTGGCGCCATCTACATATATGTCAGCTGATGCGTTAGATCTGCTATCTTTATCGATTGTCCAGTGAGAATTTCATGACATTTCATTGATTGGTAGTGAAGTTATTGCGTTTTAAGTGTCAGTATGTTTGTGTTATCGGTGCGAAAATGAGCTTGAAACAAAGAGCCAACAAATTTGTTTTAAAATTGGTAAAACTTTTACCGAAACGTTTCAATAGTCGTGAGGACATAAATGACGATCAACATTTGGGCCAATCAAAATCCGTGATCAGCGGAAATTCCATCGAAACTGTGCGTGAATTCATCAAAAATCAGCCGAAATCATCATTGAAATTCATGGAAATGGAATTGAACATCCGCAAAAAAATTTTGAAATTTTGGTGCGCCGTATTCGACGTGTTCGGCCCAAATATCGCGAAGATGAAAGTTGGCGTTTGTTGTACGATAATGCGCCGTCTCAACGATCGACGCTTGTGACCGATTATTTCATCAAAAATCACATTTTAACCATTAAACACTCCCTGATATGGCACCGTGCGACTTCTTCCTTTTCGGCAAAATGCATTTGCCCATGAAACGAAAGCGTTATGCAGACGGCCTCTATGTCTCAAAAGGCTTGCAGCGGCATACTGGCAGCCCATTCCGACCAAATGGCTAAAACACCCGTTCCACATGCTTTTGGAACGTGCAAAAAACTGTATTGAAGCAGAAGGAGACTATTTTGAATAAAATAAATTGATTTTGTCGAAAAACCCATTTGTTCTGTTTTTTTTTAAGTCCTGTTTACTTTGGAAAGCTCCGTATATAGTTTATATGTCACTTGCCCATTCCTCTATTAACATTGGCCAAGAAACAAGAAAGACTAACCAGGCATTATTATAACAGTAATTGTTGAAAATACTATTTCAAATGGGTATATTCTAAGAAACACGTTTTTTATGAAAACCCCTCCTGCCTTCTCTCACTCTCTCTCTCTCTGCTGTTCTCTCTGACGAGAAATCCCTGCCTTAGCCAGTACATCTGCACTTTTTCGCATCAGCTTTCCTTCTCACGGCTCCCTCGCTTGCAAGTAATCACACAATCATCAACCCTTTTTGGCGCCTCAACGATGTTTTGTGATTACCTCATTTTAAGTTTTCGGCAAGTTTCCATTTCGGTTTCTATGTTCGGTGTTTCATACACAAAGTTTCGAGTTGAAATTATTTCAGCTAAATTGAATTGCATTAAGTGCCGTTGAAATGCTCCGTTTCACTTCGCTTAGACCAGGCAGTTTGGCCAGCTGCCGACCGCTAACAACTGGCATTAAAAAAACAACAACAGCAGCAAAAACCAAAACACACATCACACCGACGCTGCCGCTGCCGCTGTAGCAACAACTAATTAAAGTTGCAATGCCAAACGGCGTATTTTAGCCATCTAACTGACTAACTGACAGAATGAGTCTGCGAGTGTTGGCTGTTCTCCTAGCTGCGCGGCTGACGCTACCTCAAAGCCAAGAAACTTTTCGCCAAACAGCAATAGTTGCACGAAACTCAGCCGCACGTGCTGGTGTTGTTGCTCATTTTCGCCGCAGGTTGCACATTGCTCATTGGAAGTCAGCCGTTTGTTCGTTCGTTGGTTCGTTTGTCTGCTTTTTCCTTGGCTAAACGAGGAAGTTGTAAATTGAATTAGAAGCCAAAAACCAGCAGCCAACATCTGCTGCACATATATTTTCCTTGGAATGCCTACAAGTTGTTGGAAGAGCGCTTTGCGTTTTGTGTGGCAGGCAGTGGCAATCAACGCTGCAGGCGATTGTAAACACAATAGACGCCAAATAATTACAGTCGCTAAACTATGTTGTAAATTAGATGGAATTTATCTGCGCAATGTATTTTCAAATGCATTTGATTTCAAATGGCAAAGTTTCTACAATGATAAGCAGCCATGATGAGTCTATTTACTGCACGTTAAGATTTGTTTCTAAGTCAGGTGATTTTTTGAGGTTAGATTTTCATGCATTAGTATTTGACAGATCACGTGGGATTTCAGACATGGTGTCAAAGAGAAAGATGCTCAGTATGCTTTGACATTTCATCATGAATAGACTTACTAACGAGCAACGCTTGCAAATCATTGAATTTTATTACCAAAATCAGTGTTCTGTTCGAAATGTGTTTCGCGCTTTACGTCCGATTTATGGTCTACATAATCGACCAAGTGAGCAAACAATTAATGCGATTGTGACCAAGTTTCGCACTCAGTTTACTTTATTGGACATTAAACCAACCACACGAATGCGTACAGTGCGTACAGAAGAGAATATTGCGTCTGTTTCTGAGAGTGTGGCTGAAGACCGTGAAATGTCGATTCGTCGCCGTTCGCAGCAATTGAGTTTGTGTTATTCGACCACATGGAAGATTTTACGCAAAGATCTTGGTGTAAAACCGTATAAAATACAGCTCGTGCAAGAACTGAAGCCGAACGATCTGCCACAACGTCGAATTTTCGGTGAATGGGCCCTAGAAAAGTTGGCAGAAAATCCGCTTTTTTATCGAGAAATTTTGTTCAGCGATGAGGCTCATTGCCGCATTTGGGGTGAAGAGCAACCAGAAGCCGTTCAAGAACTGCCCATGCATCCTGAAAAATGCACTGTTTGGTGTGGTTTGTACGCTGGTGGAATCATTGGACCAAGTATTTTTCAAAGATGCTGTTGGACGCAACGTTACGGTGAATGGCGATCGCTATCGTTCGATGCTAACAAACTTTTTGTTGCCAAAAATGGAAGAACTGAACTTGGTTGACATGTGGTTTCAGCAAGATGGCGCTACATGCCACACATCTCGCGATTTTATGGCCATTTTGAGGGAAAACTTCGGAGAACAATTCATCTCAAGAAATGGACCCGTAAGTTGGCCACCAAGATCATGCGATTTAACGCCTTTAGACTATTTTTTGTGGGGCTACGTCAAGTCTAAAGTCTACAGAAATAATCCAGCAACTATTCCAGCTTTGGAAGACAACATTTCCGAAGAAATTCGGGCTATTCCGGCCGAAATGCTCGAAAAAGTTGCCCAAAATTGGACTTTCCGAATGGACCACCTAAGACGCAGCCGCGGTCAACATTTAAATGAAATTATCTTCAAAAAGTAAATGTCATGAACCAATCTAACGTTTCAAATAAAGAAAGTTTCGATGAGATTTTGCAAATTTTATGCGTTTTTAAAAAAAAAAAAAGTTATCAAGCTCTTAAAAAGTCACCCGATATTTGTAAATATGTAAATATCAGGCTTAACAGCTAAACTACATACAATTGTATTTTCAAATCACGATATTTGTGATATTTTTATATCTCATCAATGTTTTCGATCTTCGTGAGTGCTGAATAACAGACAAAATTCGATTCTTCCAATATTTCGACACCACTTCTGCTTCCAAAGAAGGTCCAGTCTTGGCACTAACCAACTCACATTATTTTCAAGAGCATTCTCTTGGAGGATGGAGTCATGTGTAGAAGTTCATGCAAGTGAGGAAAGTTCTCTGATCGCCATTCACTTGGGAGTGCCCAGAAACGATTCTTTTACATATGACTCAAGCAGCTCACTACTTCCGGTCTTTGACCAAGTATCCTCTGGGTAGCCTAAGAACATCCGTTTGAAGTCGAGCTAAAGTGAGAAGGCGAAATATCCCCTACATAGGGTTGTGCGCTGGGTTTGGGACCCGCCACGTAAAAAAAACACCCCCAATGAACAGTAACAACCAGACCCGGATGAGAGACCCCCTTTTGATGACGATCACTGTGGATGTCCTAAGGACTACGATTTAAGGGCATGCACCTGGAATGTCCGGTCCCTTAATTGGAAAGGTACCACTGCCCAGCTGGTTGATGTCCTTGTAAAAATTTAAGAAGTGCGATGGACGGTACAAGGACGATACAAAGACCTAGGCGACTAGGTCCTTGTGGCATTTACTACAGTGGCCATATAAAGGAGCGCAAGTTGGTGTAGGATTCGTGGTGGGGGAGAGACGTCTAGCCTCAATACGCATCAAAGCGAGGTTCTTCAACATACCGCTGATTTGCGCCCACGCCCCGACGGAAGAGAAGGACGATGTGGCCAAAGATGCCTTTTATGAGTGCTTGGAGCGCACTTATGAAGGCTGCCCCCGCCACGATGTCAAAATCGTGCTTGGCGACTTTAACTCCAGGGTGGGCAAAGAAGGTATCTTTGGCACTACGGTCGGTAAATTCAGCCTCCACGACGAAACATCCCCAAATGAATCGAGACTGATCGACTTCGCCCGAAATATGGTTATCTGTAGCACTAGATTCCAGCATAAGAAGATACATCAAGCTACCTGGCTCTAGAAAAACTACCAATGATATCATCGGCCTCAACACCCGCGCCGTTAGTTCTGCTTTCTCCAGACTGGACAAGGAAGCAAAAGA